>NW_024070187.1:19165934-19278996 GCF_014754425.2 Oryx dammah
GCTCAGCCTTCTTCACAGTCCAACTCTCACATCCATACATGACCACAGGAAAAACCATAGCCTTGACTAGACGGCCCTTAGTCGGCAAAGTAATGTCTCTGCTTTTGAATATACTGTCTAGGTTGGTCATAACTATTCTTCCAAGGAGTAAGCGTCTTTTAATTTCATGGCTGCAGTCACCATCTGCAGTGATTTTGGAGCCCAAAAAAATAAAGTCTGACACTGTTTCCACCATTTCCCTGTCTATTTCCCATGAAGTGATGGGACTGGATGCCATGATCTTCGTTTTCTGAATGTTGAGCTTTAAGCCATCTTTTTCTCTCTCCTCTTTCACTTTCATCAAGACGCTTTGTGAAGAGTTGACTCATTGGAAAAGACTCTGACGCTGGGAGGGATTGGGGGCAGGAGGAGAAGAGGACCACTGAGGATGAGATGGCTGGATGGCATCACAGACTCGATGGACGTGAGTCTGAGTGAACTCTGGGAGATGGTGATGGACAGGGAGGCCTGGCGTGCTGCGATTCATGGGGTCGCAAAGAGTCGGACACGACAGCGACTGAACTGAGCTGAACTGAACTGAACTATTCATACAAAGGTACTTTTATATTGAGCTTTCTAATTTAGCCTAATTTATCATCCCTGTGGTTTTATGCAAGGTAGGGAAGGACACCTTATCTCTTCATTCCGTCAGGTTCTGGAGCATGCGGGATGATGGGGAAGCTATATACTATGGTTTTACAGGGTGTTCAATAAGTATTTATCACCTTAATGAGTTGGAATTAAACCAGAGAGCAAACCCATGAGGACTTTTCTAAAATGTGCTCACTGTAATTAAGTCCAGAAAACATATAAAGAACTAGGCACATTTTTTTCCATTTATCGTGTTATAAAAATCCTCTCCTTTCTCCTTGCCTCTCCCACCCCCTTCCTCCCTCCCATCCATCTAATCTACCATGTTAGTTTCAGATGTAATCATGACTTTCCATTACCCAGTGCCAGGAAAGCTAGATGTCTCTGGGTGTTTTTCTGTTGGAGTGGGGGTTGTATCACTTCCCAGGATTCCAAAATATGAGATGGCAGAAATTTACTGGGGTTCAGAGCCTGGTAGGAAAGCTAAATATTCTTCAATACAAGGGCCACTCAATGAAGATTCTTCTGACCCCAAATGCCAATAATACCAATAGAAAAAAAATGTCATTTTCAAGGACCTTCAGGATGATGGAGGAGTCTATTATATCTTTTATATAATACTTGAAATATTATTATGAAATAATACCTATCTAGCCCAAGATACTAAATTAAAATAAATATTACTCAGACTAGTTTGCTGCCCAAATACTTTCTTGCCTCAAGCATGTTTTTAATGATTCCCAATTTTTGCTTTATAGTTCTGTATATTTTATATAATTCTTAGGAAACAAATATTTTACCACAGAACAGAAGACCTACGACTCTTAAACAAAAGCCCCTTCTGATTAGAAAGGTCTTACTTGGCTTCTCTAGTAGCTCAGCTGGTAAAGAATCCTCCTAGAATGCAGGAGATGCCTGGTTGATTCCTAGTCAGGAAGATCTCCTGGAGAAGGAATAGGCTACCCACTCCAGCATTCTTGGGCTTCCCTGGTGACTCAGATGGTAAAGAATTTGCCTGCAATGTGGGTTCGATCTATGGGTTGGGAAGATCCCCTGGAGAAGAGAACAGCTACCCACTCCAGTATTCGGGTCTGGAGAATTCCATGGACAGAGAAGCCTGGCAGGCTACAGTCCATGGGGTCGTAAAGAGTTGGATACAGCTGAGCGACTATTACTCTTACATTCCAGTGTATAGTATGTTAATAAAAGTCATCCTCACAGAATATCTTCACTCCTTCTGTAAAAACTCTAGGCATTTCCAGAGAGTCCTCTAAGAAAATCACAGCTTCCTAACTTGATAAATCCCTAATATACCATTTGCAGACTTAAACTAAATGTTGATTTTAAAAGCCGCACAGACACTGGATATCCTACAAACACAGTCTGGAGCCCTCTTAAATTTTGATTATAATAAAAGCCTCACAAATCCACTACAAAATATTTAATGATTAAAAAAAACCCTGTTTAAATCTACTAATTTTGGCATTAGTATTTGCTTTAGTGCACGTTTTATTTTTAGTTCCAAAGAAGTAAATGAAAAGCAGCTTTTCTTCTCACCCTACTATTTCCATTTGCATTCACCTGTGAATATAAATAACTTACAAAGTCTTCAGAGGAATTTGGGGCATTACTTGGAGACTCTGAATAGCTGCTCTCCTCCTCATCTTTGCTGTGTGAAATCTCCTGGAGCTCCATCATGCTCTGCAGAGCTAAAGGCATGGCATCCTGGAAGCCAAGAACAAAGTTACCAAAAGTGCAAAGTTCTGAAGTGAGTACAAGGAAGTGCATCCCAAATGTGCACTTCATCAATATAACTGTTACCACCGAGAGAAAAAGACAAAGGGAAGGAAAAATTCTGTAAACCCTTTGCACAGTCAGGTTACTTGTAATGACCTATATCCTTACTTTCCCCTTTGTCAGTTTCTCATATTGCTCCATTGGTATGACACCCTTTTTTATTAAGTAGAGTCCATCTTCAATTCCCTCATTGGCTATTTTTAATCATTCAATTCTTACAGATCTCTTATTTTAAAAATCACTCCTCTTTGATTTATGTTGTCAGTTTTCCTTGATGAATTTAATCTTCTCTTTAAGAGAAGATGATCACACTTTTGTTGAATCAGTTAGTGGAAATATAAGACTTTTCTGTAGATGTTCCCAGGAGGCACTGACTCCTTGAAAAGTGTATCAGGCACAGGGTTTCCACTGCCCTCTGGATGTTATAACTATGGTTTGATTTTCCTTTCACAGAAGTCAGGGCTTTAGGAAGAGATTAGCAAATCTGACTGCAAAATCAGGTTTTGCATCAGTTAATTTAAAAAAAAAAGAATATGGCTTGTTGGTTCTGTAACATAGAACCTCTTCTCCAAATAACTATGCCTGTCAGCTTAATCTTCTGTTGGTATGATCGTCTATTAAAGCATGCAAACATCTTCCAAAACATACCCAAGAGAAAAACTAGAAAATAGGAAGGGACCATTTATTAACTAGGACTTCCTAAGTGGCTCAGTGGTAAAGAATCCGCCTGCCAGGGCAAGAGATGAGAGTTTGATCCCTGGGTGGGAAAGATCCCCTGGAGAAGGATCAGAACTGTAAAGGGGGTGTTACAAATTACCAGTTACAAAATAAATAGAGGTATTTGGTTTGTCTTAAAATTGCGTGATCATATCTCATTTTGGGGTTGACTGGGAGGTAGTCTACAGCTAAATTTGAGATGCACATGTGGGTTTTTGTGGTTTTTATTATCATGGCATCTGGTTCCATCACTTCATGGCAAATAGATGGGGAAACAATGGAAACAGTGAGACTTTCTTTTCTTGAGCTCCAAAATCACTGATGATGGTGACTGTAGCCATGAAATTAAAAGATACTTGCTCCTTGAAAGAAAAGCTTTGACCAACCTAGACAGCATATTAAAAAGCAGAGACATTACTTTGCCGACAAAGGTCCATCTAGTCAAAGCTGTGGTTTTTCCAGTAGCCACAAATGGATGTGAGAGCTGGACCATAAAGAAAGCTGAGTGCCAAAGAATTGATGCTTTTGAACTGTGGTTTTGGAGAAGACTCTTGAGAGCCCCTTGGACTGCAAGGAGATCAAACCAGTCAATCCTAAAGGAAATCAACCCTGAATATTCATTAGAAGGACTGATGCTAAAGCTCTAATACTTTGGCCGCCTGATGAGAAGAACTGACTCATTAGAAAAGACCCTGATGCTGGGAATGATTGAAGGCAGGAGAAGGGGACGACAGAGGATGAGATGGTTGGATGGCATCACCAGCTTGATGGATGTAGGTCTGGGCAGGTTCCAGGAGTTGACGATTAACAAGGAGGCCTGGTGTGTTGCAGTCCATGGGGATGCAGAGTCAGACACAATTGAGAGACTGAGCTGAACTGAACTTATGGCCTTCATATTATGCACTTTTTACTTTTTAGTTTCTCTAGTTTTATTTTTTCCCCTCTTTTGGTTTTCTTTTTTCTCTCAGTCCTAATCTTAAATTTGCAAATATGTGTTTTAGGGCCAGGAAAGACATATGTTGGTATAATCAAACAAATAACGTTTCTACCTTGTCTGCCATTTAGCATATTATAAAGAAACTATGCTAATGGTCCAGCCCCATGTGGCCAGCATGTGAACCATGCTTGTCCCACTGTATGATGACTTAGATTAGGGGAAGGATGGAAGAGGAAGGGGACAGAGAGCAAAACCCAAGTCTTTGTATTTGCTTCCTTCACCAGCAACTGGGAACCTCCCAAATTTGGTACAATAGGTGTCATCATATAAATGAATGAACAGTCACACCTACTCCTTATTAAAAGCAGAGACATCAAGACCTTCTTGTAGAGAAACTGAGAAAAACAGTGGTGTCTCACCCACCTGTATGTGTTGGAAACAAAATGAAATGTTCTTCACACAGTGCCTCACAGTCTTTTCTAGA
Organism: Oryx dammah; assembly: GCF_014754425.2. Classification (NCBI taxonomy): domain Eukaryota; kingdom Metazoa; phylum Chordata; class Mammalia; order Artiodactyla; family Bovidae; genus Oryx; species Oryx dammah. The sequence continues at coordinate 19,170,500 of NW_024070187.1, forward strand.
GATCGAAATAGCTTTTCTTCTCTGTTAAAGGTATTGTCTTTCACCTAAAATATAGATGAAATTATTTATTTTTATAATTCAAAGGAATCTGTTTGGTTTGTTTTTTTTTTTTTAAGAAAACCACAAACCATATTGGCCCAGCATGTTACAAGAAAACTCCTTGTTTAGATGAAAACTTTTCATACGATGCTGACTGTCTTAACACAGTCCTTTCTTTATCCAGCACACGACACAACTCATGTTCAATTAGTGCAGCAAAGCTGTGTGGTGCTTTTCACATTGCTTCACCTAGTCACAGTAGCTGTGGGATGCAAAACTTCCCTCTAGAGTGGCATATAATGGCATGTATTATATGTGTTCTCCTAAATTACACAGCATTTGTAGGTCTATAAAATAATCAATAAAATGAAAAATTAAAATAAAAATTTGAGCTATTGAGTAGAATTTATCATTTTGCTGATATGATTCATCCCAATTTATTTCCCAGTGGTTACTCAGAAAATATTCTTAGGGTCTTGGCTAAAGAAATATGATAATTCATTATCAATTCAAATTTGAAAGATGATGAATAATCTTAATGAAAACAGTTCTGGTAGTAAAACTCTGCAAGGTTAAGATTGTGGTCACATGTGTTCAGTTTTTTGTTGTCATTGGTATCTTACATGTATACCTGTTAGCATTCAGAAAAATATGCTTTTTATGTGCTTCTGGCAATTTCTAAGAAGACATTATTCTGTTAATGATGAGAAATATTTCTTGACATTCAAAATTATACAAAAAAAGATCAGAACCAGCTTTGTATCGGCAAAATCTGTGTGAACACACACCTGTTTTATGGAATATGGTATGTATAATCAGTTTGGTACTGGCTAATAACTGAAGTTGTTCTCAGTTCTTACATCCATTAGTTTACATGGTTGACCTTAGAACTGAATGCATAGAAAATGGTGACATTTTATTTTAATATTTTTAAGTCCTTTAAAATTGTTTATCTGCAAAGCTTTTCATCAAATAGGCAGCCTCATTCTTTGTAATCTGCACAAAATTCATCACCCACTGCCCTAGGAGCTCTATGCTCTGAGCCAGTTTGAAGCATAATGCTTGGACAGATTTCTTTGAAATGTAGTTTTCAAGGACCAACCACTTTACTCTGTGTGTCCTGGCTGGGACCCAGATGATGCTAAAATAAGAGTTTTAAGGATCATGACATGAAAAATATTGCCTGGTTCCACTTCCTATTTCCAAGCCTTCTCATGCTGTGCTATTTTGCTGGAATATGCTGCTGTCCCTTTTCTTCTCTGCAAAGTCCTGTTTATTTTTTTTAAGGACTTGTCACCCCTGCTACAACTCCTTCCTCTAATTCCTGTTCTTTCCACTTCCGAAAATTAATTGCGCCATCCTATGTGCTCTCACTAGTTAATGATTTGAGCAATTCTCTCCATTGGTGGATTGCAAGCATTGGAAAGGAAGTATTTTTTCTTAATAATAATAATCAGTAACATTTACTAAACACTAACTATGTTTTCAGACAGTAAAGAGCCTGCCTGCAGTGTGGGAGACCTGGGTTCAATCCTTGGGTTGGGAAGATCCCTTGGAGAAGGAAATGACAACCCATTCTGGTATTCTTCCAGAGAATCCATGGACTGAGGAGCATGGCGGGCTATGGTCCATAGGGTTGGAAAGAGTCAAACATGACTGAGTGACTGACACTTTCACTTCACTTTCAAATGTGTTTTAGACACTTGTGCTAAAATCTGTCTTCCATTTTCTCATTTAAGTCTTACACAACCCTATGAAGTAGATACTATGATAACCCTCATTTTAGAGATAAAGAAACAGAAGTTCCAGGAGGTGTGGCAGACATTTTGAACATTCACCATGTTGACCTTCTACCAATAGAACCTGCACTTAGTTTAAGATGGACACACAGCTGCCCTGGTAGAGACAGCCCTTCCCAGACTCCCTTGTAGCTGGTTCTGCCCTGGTAACTGGGTTACATGGCAAATTTGGGCAAATAGGATGTGAGCGGAAGTGATACATTTCATTTCTGAATCTTGGCTTACAACATTGTCCTGGGGACTTTGACTGAAGACATAGCAGTGACCCAGCTTTAATGAGGCAGATGAAGACAATATGTTTAGGGAACAACACAGCATAAAACTGGGAACTGGGATCCGGGAGGATCTTGTATAGCACAGCCCATCTGGACGATTATAAGAGAGAGAAATAAATGACTCTCTGACTTAAGATGCTATGTTTTGGAATCTCTCTGTGACCTAATATAAGAAGTAAAAGAAACTTACCCATGTTAATAGGACTAGGATTCCAACCCAAACTGTCTGAATTTAGAACTCTTTGCATTTGCAGTCTCTAACAGTGTTGGGTACAAAGGAGTTCAATATATGTGTGATGAATGGAATAGAATCTTCCTCTTGGGTAACAGTTTTATACCCTAACTCCACCAAATATTTCATTTGAGCTGCTGACAAGTGCAAAATTGACTGATTTGAGATTTATCTTTTCTACAGTCCAGCATATGCAGCTGATTTTCTGATTAACAGTGAAATGCTTCATTGCTGACAGGACATCCTCTCAAAAGATTAATGGGAAAAAATCTAATTAATATCCCTTCAGGCTACTTTAACTACAATTCACTTTCAGTTTGCAATTGGAAAATATCAGAAGTTGATGGCAAATGCATTAAAGACTGGAACAGCTTCTACAGGAGCCTGCCCAGGATTAAGGCGTGGATATTGTTTCTCAATAGTATTGTCTTGGGTCAGAAGCAACATCCTAAAGAGTAGGGAAGAATTGTTTACATTACATTTACACATGCTCATGGAGGCTATAGTCTTTTCTTCAAAAGAATTTCCAATTCAATTCTGTTACCATTGTCTTTAGTTGAAACATCTAGATTTCCCTTTTCCCGATCTATGCCCACACACCATAAATGTCCCAAGCTTCCCATGTTATAGTTCCACACTGAAGAGAGGGAGGCCTGGAATTATCTCCTCTATGCAATGGAAGAAAAGCAAGAAGTAAGTACAGGATGATATAACCCATATGTTGTAAGAATATCCATATTGGGTATGGTAGGGAATGGACAGTGCAGCCACAGGAGGAAAAGAGAATGAAGCTTGGAGGTTGATTATACTCACAGGGTCTAGAGAAGTGGTCACTGTATGTCATGCAGGATCACAGTGGAATCAGTGGGATTGGGTCATTTGGCAGGAAGGAGCAAGGGAAAAGTCAAGGCTAGAGTCTTTACTGGAGTTTCTGTGAGAAACCACAGAGAAAGAGCTGGGGGCAGAGCAAAATGTTTAGGACTAGCCAGTTTGAATAATTCCAGCAGGCTTTGGGCTATAGAAGTGGTTCTGGTTGCCTGGTACCTGGCCTTGGAATGATCTAGGGCAGAGATATATGGGCTTCACCTGTGAGATTTAGATAAGGAGGTGGTTGTGGCTCTAGACCCAGGATTGGTTGGTCTGCAAATGAAAGAAGCAATTCCAGCTGAGTTCTTTGCACTATGTAAGAGTGGGTTAGCCCTACCAGTGGCATTTTCTTTGGCCTGCAAGATTTTTTAAGATGGCAAAACATCATAAAACACAGGAAGTATGAGATATGATTAATACATTATGCATAAAGAAGTTTTATCCGCAAGGGAGTAAGAAGTCTGCAGGTTAAAAGGCAAATAACAGTATTTTCTATGCCAAATAAGATAGTGATGATGATAGCCAATATATCAAATGCTTACACATTGAGTTAAGTATTTTTTAAAATATGTATCATTTCATTGTGTTAGGTAGTTAGAATAGGAAAAAGGAGTCCAAATAGGCAGTGGCTAAAAGACAAGGAGAGGAAAAAACCCTGCAAAAATGGAACAAAAGAAAATCCGAGGACAGGAGTGAGAACCTCAGGTGAAACAAACAGGCCTCTTTCTCGGCCAGCCCAATTTGCTTAGGGCAGGCTCAAGGGGTGGAGTAGACAAACATAAAAAGAGGAAGATAAGATGGATAGACGCCTCTCCTTTGGGGTCAGCCTGCCCTCATGCCTTGAGGGTGTACTATCCTTTGTTAGCCAAATAAAACTCTGAGCTGTAACTGAGCTGTAACACTGGTCCACCATTTCAAATCTTTGCTGCGGCAAGACAGAACCGAGGACATTACACGCTCCCCCAACAAGTGGATCCTCACAACCACTTCCTTCCTATTAGGTCCTACTATAATCCCCTACTATAATTTACAGATGGTTACATTGAATTTATGCACCTAAAGACAAATATTTATTAAGTGGTAGAAGTGAGGTTCAAATCCAGGTCTGAATGACTTCAGAAACTTTGCTCTTAATTTCTGTGCTGACTCCTGCAAATACTAACATTGCCAAGGCTGAGATACACTGAGTAAGTGTGTCAGGCATTCAGAAGAGAAGAGGCCACTTCTAGTTTAGTGGTCTGAAAGCTGCAAAGACTTAATGAAAAGAAAAAAGACCACAGCAGCCAAACCGTGAGGTAGATAAGAAGAGTCAGAGCTGAACCAGTTGCCTCTAGTTCAAAGTAAAAACTTTTTTTAGGATGCTAACATAATGAAGAATGGATTGAGGCACAGGAAAAGGGGGGTCAGGAAGTACTATCTAGTATCTTAAGAACTGTTCTGCCTACTTTTGGTTAGAGGCCCACTGTATTACCACTTCTGGGCCTTGACCTTTCTATCTTATGATTTTCAATTTCCAGATCGATTAGCTGAAAAGTATCTGGAGTCTTTATAAAAATACACACTTTGAGGTTGCAGGTTTGAACCAAGTGGAACCCAGGAATTTATATTTTGGCAAGTTCCTCAGGTCATTCTCATGCACATTAAAGCTTGAGAGGCTTTGCTAATCCATTAATTGTTTATTAGGGATTGAGATAAAAGTGTTCAGGATGACACCAAAGAGTTACCCAGGAATATAATGTCACCTGAGCGTAGGGGAAGAGGAAAGGGGTAACAGGTAGGAAAAATCACACTAAGATAGGCCTCTAAACACTATAGGTGAAATAAATATAAGATGAACACCAAGGGTACTAAAAGAAATGAGATTTTTAAAAAGCAGAAAGGAGACAGAGATGAAAGGAGGGCATTGCCTTGGGTGAGATTAAGTGCTAATTGGGATTCCCCAGTGGCTCAGATGGTGAAGAGTCTGCCTGCAATGTGGGAGACCTGGGTTCGATCCCTGGGTTGGGAAGATCCCCTGGAGAAGGAAATGGCAATCCACTCTAGTATTCATGTCTGTAAAATCCCATGGATGAAGGAGCCTAACAGGCTACAGTCCATGGGGTTGCAAAGAGTTGGACATGACTTTCTTTCATGTGCTAATTGATGGTGTCAGGGCTCCTGGGGCATCCTTTGTTGATCCCTGTCCTGTCCTCATCTCTCCTTTGTCCTCTCCATGCATGGAAGCACCACAGCTAAAATAGAGTCAAAACTACCCCTCACACCACCACCACCCAATGCATTATCCCACAAGAGGGAGGGAGGGAGAGGGAGGGAGGGGGAGAGAGAGAAGGAAAGGAACAGCGCTGGGCAGTTACCTTGATTGTCAGTGTATTCCAGAAACAGCTCTGATAACAATAAAACTAAATCTCACAAAAGTATCAGCAGTCGTGTTCCCCAGGAAAAGGTATGTGGCCCAAGAAGAAAAATTACCTGTGATTCTCCTCTGGTCAGAATCTTTAGATGATTTGTCACTCTTTTTGATTTCTTGCTAATTGAATGAATATTTAGTTTAGACAATTTATCTTTAAGTGATTCTTCCTCATCATTCTTCTTGTATTTCAGAACTGAAATGGAAGAAGGCAATAACATATCTGAACACATGCGGTGCAGAAAGTGTGTGTTTCATCCAAAGTATTTAAGAATAATATTTATATTTGAGACAAAACTCTGATTTTTGGCTCATGTTCCAGTCGCTCTGCCCCGTCACAGCTCCAGCTGCCCACCCCACTAACCTTCAGAAACCATCCTAGGACTTGAGCTCTTCAAAGCCCGACTGCAATTACTTCCCACATTAGGGAAATTCCTGATACTGGGGGAAAAAATAAGCTCTCTTCTCTTTTCTTGGACAATACACTTGTTATTTGGGATCTCCAGAATGAAGCCTCAAGACCTAACTAATGGAAAGACAACTGCAGCCAACATGAGACCTCGTATCCATCCTAAAATCGTCTCCACTAGCTGAGAGATTTAAGGTAAGTTGAGCCATCCCTCTGAGCTATACCTTTTTATCTTTAAAATTATTTTCCCTCTCATATTGTTCAAAATGTTAAATATCCCCAACCTTCAGCTTTGGTAAGGATGTGGTGAGACTGGCATTCTAATACACTGTTGATGAAGAGTAAATCAATATAGTTTTTGTAGAGAATAATTTGGCAGAACCTTAAATATAAAAATAGTATAGTCTATGACCAGGAAGTCCATGTAGAGAAATATACTTCCCATAATCAAGCCTACAAAGTTTTATTTGCTAGAGCATTTTTCCTAACAGCAGAATGTTGGAAACAATCTAAAAGTATATCCACAGAGGTTTAGTTTAATAAATTATGACACATTTTTAAATGGACTACTATGCAGCAGAGACATTACTTTGCTGACTAAGGTCCATCTAGTCAAGGCTATGGTTTTTCCTGTGGTCATGTATGGATGTGAGAGTTGGACTGTGAAGAAGGCTGGGCGCTGAAGAACTGATGCATTTAAACTGTGGTGTTGGAGAAGACTCTTGAGAGTCCCTTGGACTGCAAGGAGATCCAACCAGTCCATCCTAAAGGAGATCAGCCCTGGGATTTCTTTGGAAGGAATGATGCTAAAGCTGAAGCTCCAGTACTTTGGCCACCTCATGCGAAGAGCTGACTCATTGGAAAAGACTCTGATGCTGGAAGGGATTGGGGACAGGAAGAGAAGGGGACGACCGAGGATGAGATGGCTGGATGACATCACAGACTCGATGGACGTGAGTCTGAGTAAACTCTGGGAGATGGTGATGGACAGGGAGGCCTGGCGTGCTGCGATTCATGGGGTCGCAAAGAGTCGGACACGACTGAGCGACTGAACTGAACTGAACTATGGAGCCATTTAAAAGAAGACCATATTGACTTGAAAAATGTTCATGACATACTATTAAGTTTTTTGAGAGACCCAGAAAGCAGTAGTGTCATGCATGTTGCAGAAGGAAGGGAAGAAGGAGAGAGAGATGAAAGAAAATAGAAAAAAAAGACATCAAAATTCTGAAGAAAACTTACTAAAATGTTAGCTATGCAAACTGGAACCATGGAAGTAGAAAAATTTTCCTCATTAAAACTTTGAAATTTGAAGATTAAACAAACAGCAAAGTTAATTTAATACAACAGCTATTGTCCATCTCCCAGCTTTATCAAACCTTCACATTTTGCCTTGTTTCCAATCTTTTTATTTAAAAAAAATCACATAATAGTTGAAGCTTCTCTGATCCCCATCTTTGATCCCTAAAGGAAATGATGATACTCAATTATGAGTTTTATTATATCTGTACCTATTTTCATGCCTTTACTTCATAGGTATGTAGTCATATACCATATAGTATTATTTTGAATATTTTTAATCTTTCTGATAATGGTACCATATTGCATTCATTCTTCTGTCACTTGCTAGTTTACTTTTTTAAAAAACTCAACATTGTGTTTTCAAGATTTATCCAACTGATACATGTACTTTAATTTTATGCTCTTATGGTATCATAGTTTATAATACAGAATTTATCTATCTGAATTAATATGGAAGCTACTCTCCATTTTCTTTGTGTGCTTGTTTCTTTTTTTTCCTTTTGCTGTTATGAACAATGCTAGTTACTTGTATACCTCTCTATGAGCATGTGAGCCAGTTTCTCAAATATCTAGAAACTGATTTTCTGTGTCTTGGGTGTGTGCATTTCAACTTAATAAGTATTGTCAAATTGTTCTCCAAAGTGGTGATTCCAATTTACATCCTTCTGTTCAGTTCAGTTCAGTTGCTCAATCATGTCTGACTCTTTGCAACCTCATGGACTGCAGCACACCAGGCTTCTCTGTCCATCACCAACTCCTGGAGCTTATTCAAACACAGGTCCATTGAGTCAGTGATGCCATCCAACCATCTCATCCTCTGTCTTCCCTATCTCCTCCTTCCTTCAATCTTTCCCAGCATCAGAGTCTTTTCAAAGGAGTCAGCTTTTTGCACCAGGTGGCCAAAGTATTGGAGTTTCAGCTTCAGTATCAGTCCTTCCAATGAATATTCAGGACTGATTTCCTTTAGGATTTACATTCTTACCTGCAAACTAATATTCAGCACTTAACATTATTCACTAAAAATCTTATTGCCAGTCTGATGGGCTGGAAACACTTGGCATTATGTTTTTAATTTGCATTTCCCTGATTACTAGTGGATCTTAGCATTTAAAAATGTATTGTTTTTTTCTGTGAGTTGCTCATTTTTATTATTAACATTTTTTGTATTAGAATGTTTTTATTATTTATTTAGTATCAATAATTATATATTCTAGATAGTAATCCTTTGTCTATGGGCTATTTTTTTATGGCATCTTTTGCAACTTTCCCTTTTCACTCTATGCTCTTCTTTATAGTTACAATTTATTAATACAAATATATACAATTTTAAAATAAAAATTAGAAAATAAAGACAATAAAAATAAACACAGTGGTTGGATCAATTAGCTCCACAGTTCTACCATTGCTCTAAATGCTGAACTGAGATTTAAAGTTACAACTACAAAGCCAATTAAGAATTTATGGACACAAATCACACTGAGAGAGGACCCAGGGTCTGCCCCAATGCACTGCTAACCCTGAGAAGATAGAAACCATCTAATTGTGCTTCCTGTTTTAAAATCTACATTCTCCTTGAGAGGTGAATCTTACCTCTTGGCTGGGCTTCCCTAGTGGCTCAGATGGTCAAGAATCTGCCTGCAGTGTGGGAGACTCATGTTCGATCCCTGGGTTGGGAAGATCCCCTGGAGTAGGAAATGGCATCCTGCTCCAGTATTTTTGCCTGGGACATCCCATGGACAGAGGAGCCTGGTAGGCTATAGTTCATGTTGTCGCAAAAAGTTGGATACAACTGAGTGACTAACACTTGACCTCTTAGTTAATGAATAGTTAACAATAATTTGTTAATCTGAGAAAGAAATATACTTGCTCCCTTCATGGAGCAATTATTGCCAAAAATACCCATTCTTTGTGTTCCAGAACCAAATAAGCCTGTTAGTTTAGCCAGGTCATCTTACCTGTATCCACCTTTCTCACCACCACTTTTCAGCTCTAGCTATTCACTGCTCCCAACTACCTGGCCATTCCTCCTGCCATGTATATATAACACCAAGAACAGGAGGATCATATGCTATGGGTTTCTTCAGCCCGTAATATGTCAACAGGCATGTGGTGGTCAAAAGAGGTTGAGTGTAAGGTTGTTCGATGAAAAGTTGTCAATGTTTGTGTCTCGTGATCTTCTTCTGAACCTAGCTAGAAAGGCAAAGCCATCCTCTCCTCCCTGGCCTCTATCTCTAGATCACAAATGATCATTATCACGGCATCTGCTGTAACTACTGAGATGTTCTGATCCTCCAAAACGTAACCAGAAGACTCCAACCCCAAACTCCCACTTCATCATATCTCCTCTTACCTAAATCTTTTCGTCTTTTAAGTTCATTAATGTTTACATTAATGTGTTTCACTGCAGCATAGGCATCTTCCAGTGCTCGGAAGTCTGGGTGAGAGGAAGGGGTGGAATTCCGGAGTTCACACAGTAATAGAGGGTACTTCATCACTCGCTGAATTGGCTTGATCATCAAAGAGCCCATGTCCAGTAAGTTTGGTTTGCCTCTGCAATAAAGATACATCATATCAGTTTCACAAACATTTGTCTTCTTAACTCCTTTTTATTTTTGTGATTTTTTTATGATTAATCCTGAAGATGATTTTCACCCTTTTCTTCTCTGATTTGGCTATGTTCAGTTTCTAAATGAAGCAAGAACAATAGGTGACAGAAAGAAGCAAGGCTGAAAGAGTCTACTTCTAAACAAAATTTAAAAGAAAACAAGTATATTTGTCTACCTAAAAGGACTGAAAGCATGATTTCCAACTATGTTCCACTTACAGGTTTTTTAAATAACAGGCTTTATAATAATAGTGGGAAACAATTTTAAACTGTACTTTTCCATGACAATGAAGAAAAATGCATTTTCTTGATGGTATTTTTGATATTATTAAGTGAGGAGAATAAAGTCATCATTTAAAAATCTAAACACAAAGTTTGTTTTCTTTCTTCTACCAAATTGAGAAGTTGAACCTACAGTGTTTCAGCGGTTCTACCACAGTCCCCAAAAGAGATTTATAATAAATGCAATGCTGCTGCTGCTAAGTCACTTCAGTCGCGTCCGACTCTGTGTGACCCCATAGACGGCAGCCCACAGGCTCCTCTGTCCCTGGGATTCTCCAGGCAAGAATACTGGAGTGGGTTGCCATTTCCTCCTCTAATACATGCATGCAACCCTATAGACGGCAGCCCACCAGGCTCCTCCATCCCTGGGATTCTCCAGGCAAGAATACCAGATTGGGTTGTCATTTCCTTCTCCAAATAAATGCAATACTTCTCTAGATATATTAATGCCATCACTATCACTGATCATTACTAGTACACAATGCCTTTTCATGTGGAATTCTTCTTAGTCCACAGATCTTCAAATGGCTACAGAAAAGTGAGCACTCACCCCTGGCTCTCCCCTTCAGAGCTTCTGAGCTGAGCCTAGAGCCATTCCCACTAGCCAAGAAGTTTACAGGAAAAGAAAAAGCTACAAACTTGATCATGCTATTGTCCACTGGATATCCATTGTCCAACCCACTGTATTCATTTTTTTTTTCAGCCAGAAATCAGTGGTTTCTAAAAGCCTCTTTCTGCAAAGAGGCAAAAAGAGAGACACTGTAAGAGGAACATGGATGAAAATTGTGTTTTGAGTCCCTTCTGATGGAAAGATATAGTCATTGGTTTTCCTTTAGATTTTTATTTAGAAGACAGAGAATACAGACAGACATGGCTTTCAAATTATGATGGGTAAATGTTTCATTCTTCAATTATTTTTCAAGTACTTTATGGGTGGATAACAGACTACATAATTGAAACAGCAAAATGGATCTGAAAATTTGGAACAAAGTTAGAAAAGTTACAGCACTAGAAAAGAAATGAAGATACCCCAGAGATCATCTATTTGAACTCTTCATTTGATAAATCAGAAACTAAAGAAATTTATCACATGTAAGTGCAAATATGGTGCACACACGCACCAGTAACTCTGTCACATGTGCTCATTTCATTTTCATTATAGCACTTAGCACTATCTGGAATGGTCTTTTTTCTCTATTGACCACTTTATACTCAATTTGTCTGTCACCATTATATGTCCAACATGACATATAATATTCTCTCAATGAATATTTGTGGCTTGAAGTGAAAGATTACTTACATTTTCTGTAATGTGCTGTTATTTTACATTGAACATTTTTCCCAAAAAAGTTTGCACAGTAGTCCTGAATAAATGACTGAGTTTTATTTACATGTTGAGAAAATAATTGGTATCCATAGAGACAAACACTGAATCAAACCAAAAGACAACATTTTTTAAAAAGAAAACCAAAATAAATGTTAAAGGTTTGCAAGGGAGTAAAGAATTGCTTCTTATTAACTTAAAATTTATTGAAGTATAGTTGATTGACAGTGTTAATTTTTACTGTACAACAAAGTGACTCAGTTATACATATATATTCTTTTTCATATTCTTTTCCATTGTAGTTTATCAGAGGACATTGAATAGAGTTCTGATGTTACACAGTCGGACCTTGTTGTTTATCCATCCTGTATATAATAGTTTGCCTCTGCTAAGGCAATGGCACCCCACTCCAGTACTCTTGCCTGGAAAATCCCATGGACAGAGGAGCCTGGTAGGCTGCAGTCCATGGGGTTGCTGAGAGTTGGACACGACTCAGTGACTTCACTTTCACTTTTCACTTTCATGCATTGGAGAAGGACATGGCAACCCACTCTAGTGTTCTTGCCTGGAGAATCCCAGGGTCGGCGGAGCCTGGTGGGCTGCTGTCTATGGGGTCTTACAAAGTCGGACACGACTGAAGCAACTTAGCAGCAGCAGCAACCCCAAACTCAGTCTTTCCCTTCCCTATACTCTGCTCCCTGTTGACAAGAAGTCTGTTTTCTATGAGTCTGTGAGTCAGTTTCTGTTTCATAGTTAAGTTCATTTGGGTCATGTTTTAGACACATATAAGGATATCATATGGTATTTGTCTTTGTCTTTCTGACTTAGTCCACTTAGTATGATAATCTCTAGATTCATCCATGTAGCTACAAGTGGCATTATTTCATTTTTATGGCTGATTGATATTCCATTACTCAGTGTGTGTATATACAGTGTCTTCTTCATTCATATGTTGATGGACATTTAGGTCATTTCAATGTCTTGCCTATTGTAAATAGTGCTGTTATAAACATGGGAGAGAATGTATCTTTGGAGAGAATGTATCTTTTCAAATTGTAGTTTTGTCTGGATATTTGCCCAGGAATGGGATTGCTAGATCCAATGGCAACTCTATCTTTAGTTTTTTGAGGAATCTCCATACTGTTTCCACAGCGGCTGCACCAATTTACATTTCCACCAACAGTGTAAGAGGATTTCCTTTTCTCCACACTCTCTACACCATTTATTATTTGTAGACTTCTTAATGATGGCCATTTTGACTGGTGTGAGAGAGTATCTCATTGATTTTGATATGTATTTCTCTAGTAATTAGTAACGTTGAGCATCTTTTCATGTGTTTATTGGCCATCTATATGTCTTCTTTAGAGAAATGTCTATTTAAATCTTCTGCCTGTATTTAAAAATTGGTTTGTTTGTGTGGTTTTTTTTTTGTTTGTTTGTTTTTGTTGTTGGGTTGTGTGAGCTATTGGTATACCTTGGAGATTAAGCCCTTATCAGTCCCATCATTTGTGAATATTTTCTTCCATTCCATAGGTTGTCTTTTCATTTTGTTTATGGTTTCTTTTGCTGGTTATGGTTTTCAAAGGTTATAAGTTTGATAAGATCCCATTTGTTTATTTTTACTTTTATTTCTACTGCCTTGGGAGATTGGTGTAAGAAAACACTGGTACTGTATACATCAGAGAATGTTTTGCCTATGTTCTCTTCTGGGAGTTTTCTGGTGTCTTGTCTTATACTTTAGTCTTTAAACCATTTTGAGTTTATTTTTGTGTATGGTATGAGAAGTGAAGTTGCTCAGTCGTATCTGACTCTTTGTGACCCCATGGACTGTAGCCTACCAGGCTCCTCCATCCATGGAATTTTCCAGGCAAGAGTACTGGAGTAGGTTGCCATTTCCTTCTCCAGGGGATCTTCCCAACCCAGGGATCAAACCCAGGTCTCCCGCATTGTAGGCAGATGCTTTACCCACTGAGCCACCAGGGAAGCCCATGTGGTGTGAGGGTGTGTTTTAACTTCATTGATTTACATATGGCTATCCAACTTTTCCAGCACCACTTGCTGAAGACACGGTCTTTTCTCTGTTGTATCAATACATTCTTGCTCCCTTTATTGAGAAACAGTTGCTTTAGTATGATTTATCTTGCACTTTCTGCTCATGTGCACCAAATCTACTAAGGAAGGGAGGTAAGGAGACAGGGTGGAAAGAGGAAACGAGGAAGGAAGGAGAAGGAGAAAGAGATGTTATTGGTTTCCAAGAGGACTGGGTAAAAATGGATGGGAAAATATGTAATCTTTTATGAATACTAAAAAATAATAACTAAAAACATATTTTCTAACTGGTATATCAATAGCAGAACTTTTGAATCTGAACTATAGCAACCTTACATATCTTAACTGTAAGTTCTTCAATAATACAACAGTTTAGACACTTAAGTAGAAATAATTTCCTTAAATAAGAACAAGTCAGGAATATGGAAGGTACTAACTTGACTAGAAAAAATCATATTATCCTTATGAATATGATCAGATTGCTTCTGAGTTTTTCTTTTTACTATCACCAATATTAGTTTGAGCTTCCCTGGTGGCTCAGATGGTAAAGAATCCACCTGCAATATTGGAGACCTGGGTTTGAACTCTGGGTTGGGACGATCCTCTGGAGGAGGGCATAGCAACCCACTCAAGTATTCTTGCCTGGGCTACAGTCTATGGGATCACAAAGAGTGGGACACAACTGAGCAACATAGCATGGCACAGTACTAGTTTATTTAATCTTCTAAAATCACTGAAAATACTATCAAAATGTAGATGTAATCAAATAATTCAATCAAATAAAGTCAATTTTATTAAGATAGTTTATCAGTGTGGTCTATTGTTATATACATATTTTAAAACTTTTAATTACAAAAAATAAATCCTCAGATATATTAAAGAATGTACTTGTATCTTTGAGCTTCTCTCCTTCTTCCCTTATCAGGATCCATCAAAAACCCAACTTAGGCCCTTTAGTTCTGTCCAAATCTAACCATTACTTTTTTGTATCACTCTTTGGCATAAAAGTTCTATTCTCTCCGTTTCAAATGACAGTAATAACAATTATAAATAATAACTGTTTCTCCTAAAAGCATCACAAATGTGAATACTAAAAAAATTTTTCTCAAGAGTGAGAAATCTCCCAGACACCTTTGTCTTAAGATAAGCACTTTGGACAGTTGCCCAAGTGATGAGCGATGATGCTCTGATACATGGATTACACAGACAGGCAGTGAGGTAGAAAAGATGAAATGTATTACTAGATAATGATGCTCCAGGCATTCAGTGCCACAATTCTCACCCAGGCTAATCCCTCCCAGTAAGACTGAGTCTGACAGCTGTGCAAGGCAGATGAGTCTTATATGTGATATAACTTTCTCAGCCAAGCTGCCAATTATCACATGCCTACCCCCTAGAAAGTAATCAAATGCATAACAATTCCCCATTCATGTTGTGCTAAAAACTAAGGTAGTTATTAAATTGTAATTATGTGTCATATTCCTCTACATTATCATGAACACTTTGGCAAACATTTAGTACCAAAAGTAGCTACACTAATCTCATTACAAATTATTATCGAAAAATTACAAAGTCAAGTAAACACAGCTGGCTTTGTTTTAGAAGCATCCAGTTTTGCTATAAAGATTTTGCATCAAGTATAAGAAAACAGTTGTACAATGAAAATTAAAGTGATATTTAGCAATGTAAAAACTATGATGAAAACAAAAAATCAGATTCACCACTGAGATGTATCTATATTTCTTAATTTGAAGGAGAAAATGAAAGGAAAACTAATCATGTAACTAATGATCATACTACTTTGAATTTCCTCTATTTTATGGCCGCAAGAATCCTAAATTTAATATTTAATCTACAGAAGCTACAAACCATCTATACTGTTATTGAATTTTTTTCCATTTACTCTCCTTTAAAAACATCATAAGTCAACTTTAGAGGAAAGTATATATTGCTGCACAAATAATAAACAAATAGCACTTGTCATAATTTTAAAATAGCTTTGAAAATAAATACAGAACTACTAGCAAATCTTAGAAGATTTAAAGGAGATGAGCAAATGGTAATTGACATAGCAGACCAGAAAGAACCAGTAATATGAAGTAGTTATTTCATCACTCCTCCAAAGTTTCATTAACTAGAGTCCTTGAAAATATATCGAAGTAAAGGGAGAGGGGTGTGGGTTTTATAATAAGAAGAACCAGTTGAAAACCTCCTTAAGAAACAGCGTAATTCTTAGGGTGCTATACAAATAAGGGAGATCATTTGGAGGATTAAGGAAGAGCTCTTGGAAACTAAAAGGATAATAGCAGAAATAAAAACTCATAAGTGTTGGAGAAAATGTTCAAGAACTTTCTAGAGAGAAGAGCAAAAATACAAAAATGGAAGAAAATATAAGAAAATTAGAGGATCAGCCTAAAACGTCCAATATCAAAATAATAAGTCCCAGAGAGAGAGAACAGGGCACATATGGGAAGGAACTCATCTGTAAGATAATTCAATGAAAATGAGTTAGCGCATTGAAAGAACCTGCTGAGGTCACAGCACAGTGAATGAAACTGACTCACACCTCGGAATTATTAAAACCTCAAATTATCAGGGACAAAGAGAAAAGCCTACAGTCCTTCAGAGAAATGTGTAAACTCAGCAGTTACAAACAATTAGGAATCAGAAAAACTGTTCAATTTCTTGTAGCAACACTGAAAGTTAGAAATGATGAAGAATTACCCATATATTCTGAAGATGAACGATTTTCAATTTAGAATTCTATTCCAAATCACACTATATAAGTCAAGTGTGAGGGTAAAATAAAGACTTTTTGGATGTAAACGTTCTTAAAATTTCCTTCCCATGTATTCTTTGATGAACAGAGGAAACTGTTGAAGGATGTCCTCCACTAAAAACAGGCAAGAGGCAAAGAGAAACTAGGTGACGGCAGTTTGTATGAATGCGCCCAGTTGTGTCTGACTCTTCGTGACCTCATGGACTGTAGCCCACCAGGTTCCTTTGTCCTTGGAGTTTTCCAGGCAAGGGGAGTTAGTGATGTCCAGTGTAATTTGTCCAAACTCAATAGGTCAGAAGTCTCTGGGAAAGGCTTTTATAGAGAGATGAAATGGATAGCCTACAAATTTCATCAGGCTGACTTCAAGATAATTAGCTATGAGTTTGGCATTAATGATCACCACAAAGACAATTGGGCTTCCGTAATGGCTCAGAGGTCAAAGCGTCTGCCCGCAATGCGGGAGACCTGGGTTCGATCCCTGCGTCGGGAAGTTCCCCTAGAGAAGGAAATGGCAACACACCCCAGTATTCTTGCCTGGAGAATCCCGGGTCGCAAAGAGTTGGACACGACTGAGCGACTTCACTTTCACTTTCACAAAGAAAATTAAAGGGGAAAAAGATAATAGTTAATTCCCAGCAAAATAAGTATTTGTTTATTCCAAGGTTTACCTCTGAAAAGAAATTTACTCAGGTATAACAATTCAAACACAAACTATTGCTCTTATCCAAATTATACTGTAACTCCATAGGGAGAATGGAGAGGTGAGAAGGAGGGGTGTGTGTGTGTGTGTGTGTGTGTGTGTGTGTGTGTGTAGTGGAGATCAGCTAGGGAAGAAAAATAATTATTGTCTTCCATAGAGAGAAGTCAATACATAAGAAGGAAGAGTCAAATGTGTTTTTAGAGTCATGAAGGTAAATAACAAAATAGTCAACTAAAAGGTGTGAATATACTTGTGTTCTGGTGAGGAGCAACTAGAGGAAGGTGGAAGGGATTATTCTTTTTCTTTTCTTTTTTTAATTAACTAACTTTTTTATTGAAGTATAATTAATTTACAGCATTGTGTTAATTCCTGCTGTACAGCAAAGTGACTCAGTTATATACATATATACATTCTTTTTATATTTTTTCCTATTATGGTTTATCCAAGGGGATTAAATATAGTTCCTTGGGCTACACAGTAGACTACTATTTTTCTTAAAACTTTTAGAACTATTGGGCTTTTCAAACCATGTGTGTGTTAGTCACTCAGTCATGTCTGACTCTTTGCGATACCATGGACTGTAGCCTACCAGGCTCCTCTGTCAGTGGAATTTAGGCAAGAATACTGGAGTGGGTTGCCATTCCCTTCTCCGGGGGACCTTCCTGACCCAGGGATCGGACCGGGTCTCCCGGATTGTAGGCAGATTCTTTACCATCTGAGCCACCAGGGAGGCCCTTATAAACCGTGAGTAGATATAATTTTTAACAAAAGAGAATGTTTTTAAAGAAGGAAACATGCAAGAATATTCAAGAAAATTTTGAAAAGGAAGAATACTAAGCTGAGATTAGTTGCGTGTGTGTGTTTGTGTGTTTAGTTGGTGAGTCATGTCTGACTCTTAGAGGCACCATAGATTGTACCCACCAGGCTCTTCTGTCAGTGGGGTTCTCCAGGCAAGAAAACTGGAAAGGATTGCTGTTTCCTTCTCTAGGGGATTTTCTTGACCCAGGGATCAAACTCATGTTTCCCGCATTGGCAGGTGGATTATTTATCACTGTACTACCAGGGAAGCCCAGAGATTAGTTATACCTGATATCAAAATATAAAACTACAAAAATGAAGGCAATTTGGTATGGACATATGAAAATCAAGCACAAAATAGAAAATCAAGAAATAAATAGAAGTATGTATGGAAATTAAGTGCATGGTAAATGTGACATTCCTACTCACTAGAAAAAAGGAACTATTCAGTATCAGGTATTGTGATAATTAGCTAAGCATATAGAAAAATAAAAATTAATTTCATTACAGCAAAATAATTTCCAGATCAAAAATTTAAATGTTAAAAATGAAACTATACAAGACCTTTGGTGAAAACATGGGATTACGGTTTAAAAACAAACTTGAAGTTTCTAAGTGAGATACAAAATCCAAAAGCTACAGTAGAAAAATGTGATCAATGTATTTTAAAATTTAGCTCTGTAAAACTGTGCAGATAAAAGCATAAACAGAAGCAACTATATACTATGTTAAAAGTCAAGTAATAAGGAAAATTATTTATAGTACATAAGATATAAAAATGGGTAATACATTCACTAAAGAGCCATTATCAATATTTTAGAAAAAGACAAACATCTCCAAAAAAGTGAATAATCAATTAAAATGATAATTCATTAGTGGTGAAACACAAATGGTTAAACACAAAAATGCTCAAGATCATTTTTAATGGTAATTAAAATATTACAATGCTATTTTTGGCCTATGAGATTGCCATAAATTATAAGGATCCAAATATTTTATCTAGTGCAAGCAAGTAGCAAGTAGTAGATAAATGGGCAACTCATAAATAGTAGTAGGACTAAAACTTAGTTCAACTTCTCTTAAATTATCTGGCAATAAGTATCAAAAGCCCTTTGATCTAGAAATTCCAGTTTTAGAAATTCATCAAAAGAAAATAAACTGTTGTTCAAAATTTTATATAAGAATGAACACATAAAGTCATCTGTAAGACAGACACAATTCAAGTATCTGTAAGAGTTTGGTAAACTAAATTATGGTACATACATCAAATAGTATATTATGTAGTCATACAGCAATATGGATTAATATTTACTGACAGAGAGAGATGTCCATGATGTATTGATGAAGAGGTAGCAAGTTGTGACATACAGGAAATATATAGCTGTCCTATTTTAGTCAATATGTATCTGTATAGAGGAAAAAATGGCAGGAAAGTGAGGGACTCATGTCATGTTAAAGTAGTTCACTCTGAAATGTGACTACCAATAGTTCTTAGTGTCTTCATTTTGATTTCCTATGTTTGCAGTGTTTCTTCAATAATTAAAAAAATTAAAACCTTGACAAATAAAATAACTTATAAAACTTTTGAGATTGATTAAAATCCTGCAATGCAAAGGTAGAAATAGCTGGTCAGACTACTTCTAAGCATATAGAAGAGTCTAAGTAATGAAGATAAAGTTTATTTCTGGAGGTAAATTTATAATAAGGATATTTTTCTTGCTTTAGAACATGGGACTTGGATCAGATGATTTGAGGGAGACTCTGGTAGAAGAATCTATGATTCTTGTCACTTTAATACTGTCTTTGATGTTTGCATAAGATTATAATTCAAAGTAAACATTTCAGAAGTTATGATATCTTTGCCTTTCTGTATTTTTTAAAATGTAGATTGCAAAAAGAAAAAAAAAGACCATTTTTAGTTTCAGTAAGTAAGAGATCTTTTTTTTAAAAAAGTCATTTAAAAACCCACATCCCATAAACGCCACTCTAGCTGCAACATTTTGGCCTTAGCTACTGAGGAGCTCAACAATTACATAGCGCTTGACATTGCCTTTTACCTTTTTATGTAGTAGCGTGTGTGCTGCCTGACCTGAATGAGAGAATCAGGAAGGAAAATAACTCAAGGCAAATGTGGCTTTGATGTTTGTCCAGTTACACACTGTGATTCTTCTTCCTCTTTTCGAGTTCTTAATGTATAGAACAGGCTAGAAGGGCACAGGCAGTCAGCTAGCCCCACACAGCAGGACTGCGGCAAAAGCTAGTGCAATTTTCAAGCAGCATTTCAATACAAGGTACTAATTGTTTTAAGTATTCTGTATGTAGGAGCCTGTGCATGCTAACATATTAAAAGAATTGCTCTGGAGAAGGAAATGGCAACCCACTCCAGTATTCTTGCCTGGGAAATCTCATGGACAAAGGAGCCTGGCAGGCTACTGTCCATAGCATCTCAAAGAGTTGGACAAAACTTAGCAACTGAATAACAAAAACACACAATCAGGTACATGGTGAACTACTTCTTGATGGAAGTGTGGCATAAAACGGAGACTGATGTGATCTAACAATATGGGATATATAGTTTTGTAAGAAATTGAAATTTGTGTATAGAATAGTAGTTGCAGATATTCAAATAATAAAGTCTGTGGCTAAAGGAAAATTAAAATAAAAGAATTGCTCACTTTCCTCCTCTCAATCTATTCTGTTGATGTAAATTTTCAGCAGTTTAGAATACATACAGACACACCTACACACACACACACACACACAAAGCAAACACACGAACAGACTAGGAACTCGGGACTTTAGATTGTTCCTGACCATGCTAAGGTGGATGTGCTTTATTAAGTCCTGCTAAATTTGAGTTCATATTTAAGTCAATATCATCCTTTCAGTATTAGGCTAGATATGCTTTCTTTCTATGAAAATGGACATCTTTCAAAGTAGGGATATGTGTGTGTTCCTTTTATAATTTCTATATTGCCCTCAGTTCAGTTCACTCATTCAGTCATGTCCAGCTTTTTGTGACCCCATGGAAGGAGCACACCAGGACTCTCTGTCCATCACAAACTCCCAGAGCTTGCTCAAACTCATGTCCTTTGAGTCAGTGATGCCATCCAACCATCTCATCCTATGTGACCCCTTCTCCTCCTGCCTTCAATCTTTCCTAGCATCAGGGTCTTTCCCAACGAGTTGTTCTTCACATCAGGTGGCCAAAGTATTCAAGCTGAAGTTTCGGCCTCAGTCCTTCCAATGAATATTCACGACTGATTTCCTTTAGGATTCACTGGTTGGATCTCCTTGCAGTCCAAGGGACTCTCAAGACTGTTCTCCAATACCACAGTTCAAAAGCATCAATTCTTTGGCACTCAGCTTTCTTTATGGTCCAACTCTCACATCCATATATGACTACTGAAAAAAACCATAGCTTTGACTAGTCAGACCTTTGTTGGCAAAGTAATGTCTCTGCTTTTTAATATACTGTCTAGATTTGTGATATCTTTTTTTCCAAGAAAAAAGTCTTTTAATTTCACGGCTGCAATCACCATCCACAGTGATTTTGGAGCCCAAGAAAATAAAGTCTGTCACTGTTTCCATTGTTTCCCCATTTATTTTCCATGAAGTAATGGGACTAGATGCCATGATCTTAGTTTTTTGAATGTTGAGTTTTAAGCCAGCTTTTTAACTCTCTTTCACTTTCATCAAGAGGCTCTTCATTTGCTCTTCACTTTAGGCCATAAGGGTGATATCATCTGAGGTTATTGATGTTTCTCCTGGCAATCTTGACTCCAGCTTGTGCTTCATCCAGCCTGGCATTTTGCATGATGTACTTTGCATGTAAGTGAAATAAGCAGGGTGACAATATACAGCCTTGACGTACTCCTTTCCCTATTTGGAACCAGTCTGTTGTTCCATGTCCAGTTCTAGCTGTTGCTTCCTGACCTGCATACAGATTTCTCAGGAGGCAGGTAAGGTGGTCTGGTATTCCCATCTCTTTAAGAATTTTTCACAGTTTGTTGTGATCCACACAGTCAAAGGCTTTGGCATAGTCAATAAAGCAGATGTAGATTTTTTTTGGAACTCTCTTGCAATGGATGTTAGCAATTTGATCTCTGGTTCTTCTGTTTTTTCTAAATCCAGCTTGAACATCTGGAAGTTCTTGGTTCATGTACTGTTGAAGCCTCACTTGGAGAATGTTGAACATTACTTTGCTAGCATGTGAGATGAGTGCTATTGTGCGGTAGTTTGAGCATTCTTTAGGCATTGCCTTTCTTTGGAATTGGAATGAAAACTGACCTTTTCCAGTCCAGTGGCCACTGCAGAGTTTTCCAAATTTGCTGGCATATGGAGTGCAGCACTTTCACAGCATCATCTTTCAGGATTTGAAATAGCTCAGCTGGAATTCCATCACCTCCACTAGCTTTGTTCACAGTGATATTTTCTAAGGCCCACTTGACTTCGCACTCTAGGCTGTCTGGCTCTAGGTGAGTGATCACATCATTATGATTATATGAGTCATTAAGATCTTTTTGTGTGTAGTTCTTCTGTGTATTCTTGCCACCTCTTCTTAATATCTTCTGCTTCTGTTAGGTCCATACTGTCCTTTATTGTGTCCATCTTTGCATGAAAGTTTCCCTCGGTATCTCTAATTTTCTTCAAGAGATCTCTAGTCTTTCCCATTCTATTGTTTTCCTGTATTTCTTTGCACTGATCACTGAGGAAGGCTTTCTTATCTCTCCTTGCTATTCTCTGGAACTCTGCATTCAGATGGGCTGATCTTTCCTTTTCTCCTTTGCCTTTCACTTCTCATCTTTTCTCAGCTATTTGTAAGGCCTCCTCAGACAACCATTCTGCCTTTTTGCATTGCTTTTTCTTGGGGATGGTGTTGATCACTGCCTCCTGTACAATGTCACAAACCTCTGTCTGGAGTTCTTCAGGCACTCTATTAGATCTAATCCCTTGAATCTCTTTCTCAGTTCCACTGTATAATCCTAATAGATTTGATTTAGGTGATACCTGAATGGTCTAGAGGTTTTCCCTACTGTCTTCAATTTACGTCTAAATTTGGCAATAAGGAGTTCATGATCTGAGCCACAGTCAGCTCCTGGTCTTGTTTTTACTGACTGTATAGATCTTCTCCACCTTCTGCTACAAAAAATATAATCAATCTGATTTCGGTGTTGACCATCTGGTGATGTCTATGTGTAGAGTTTTCTCTCGTCCAATTATTTCATCTTCACGCTATATACGTGTGTGTGTATAATTTTTTTCTCTGCAAATCAGAGTCCAAGTCAGAAGAAACTCAATATTTTACTATAATGAATAAGGAATCTTTTATACATTTATCTATATAACCTTAAAAAACATTATGGTATTAATCTAAAATTTTTTAGACCAATGTTTTCCTTAGGAAGAAGTGTTTTTGGACACATTAAGATTCTTTAATAAATGTGTGATGAGCAATTCCCAAAGAGTTCTTGTTACCAGCAAACTTGTGATTTAAGTAAATTATTCCCCAAGATTTTTCTAAAAAGTTTAATA
The DNA here is from genome assembly GCF_014754425.2 of Oryx dammah. Classification (NCBI taxonomy): domain Eukaryota; kingdom Metazoa; phylum Chordata; class Mammalia; order Artiodactyla; family Bovidae; genus Oryx; species Oryx dammah. The sequence goes on from NW_024070187.1 coordinate 19,193,902, forward strand.
AGGTTAATATAATAATAAAATATGTAAAATCAGCTAAGACAAATTGGAAATAAATGCATTAAGAATGTCTAGGGTAAATGTCTTTGAAATCTTGACTTATTTATTAAAAGAAATGAACATCATTATAAAAATGAAAAATCCTAATTTGCACAGAAATATTCATCAGCTTTTCCCCTGATTTTTATATTTGTTATTATTTAAACAAAAAGTACTTACTGTTGCATGTATATGTTCCTAGAAGAGAAGGAAAAAAAAGTAAATTAATATAAATCCAGTTATTTGAGGTAATGAGCAAACATTATAAAAATGTTAAAATCTTATGTAAAATAGTATGTCATTTTCATGAATGTTTTTGTAGAATTAGTTGTATAATCATGTCCCTAAAATTGCATCTACCATATTTGTTTCACACTTTATATAAACTTAGCAACTCTTGATTTAAACTATAGTTAGTAAATTTTAGTCTTTTGAAAATGGATTTAAATGTCAACATTTGTTTATATTATGAAATAAGAATCCATTAAATGAATTAATAGTAATAGGAGAAACAGATTACAAGATTACAAAGGAAAGTGTAACTGGCATGCAGAAAACTATGATCAAGTGCTTTATAATATCTCTGTCTATAAAGTTTTATGTAGATTGATAGATTATAGACAATTCATCTATTCAGTGAGATAATTTCCATAAAAAATTTCACTCGGCATCGCTAGCTTTTGTGGCTTACATTTCACTCAAGCAAAACTAAAGTCCTCCCAAGGCAATGCAGTCTGCCTCTCCTATCCCTTCTCTCCGTCATTCCCTGTCGTTCAGCCACTCCCCATCTGTGGCAATTGCAGGCCTCCTTGCTCTTTTCAAAGAAGGCAGGCAGGCTCCTGCCTTCCTTGCCCTTGCCTAGCTGCCCTTCCTCCAGTTACCCGTATGACTCCCTCCTTATCTCCTTCGGGTCTTTGTTCAAATGCCCCTTCCCAGGGAAGCCTTCCCTGCCTGACATTTTAACCATTGTACCTGCCTCTCACTGTACTCTTTATCCTCATTCCTTATGTTTATTTATCCCCATAATGCTTTGTCATTTTCTAAAATAATATATTTATTTGGTTTATTGTGTTTATCTCGCTACTCCCAGATCCCAGTGAGGGCAAGGATTTATGTTTGTCTTGTTCTATGTTGTAGCCCCAGTTCCTGAAAAACTGACTGGCATATGGTAGGACCACAAAACATACCTGTCAAATTAATTAAACAATTAGAAAATGGGAATCTTTCAAGTTGAATTTCAAGAATAAAGGAGCTAGAAGCCTCATGTGGATATAGAGAAAGAAAGTGATAACCTGTATTTAAAACTGATCACCTTGGCCTCTGCTTTTCAGTCCTTTGGAATACAATGATTGTTTCCAGCACAGAAACATTTTATGGGACTTCCCTGGTGGTCCAATGGCTGAGACTTGGTGCTCCCAGTGCAGGGGGCCCAGGTTTGATCCCTGTTCAGGGAATTAGATCCCACATGCTGTGACTATAGATCCCACTCCAATGCAGCCAAATAAATAAATAAAATTAGAATAATAATAATAAACATTTTAAAAATAATAAATTTAAAAAATTATGACACCATCACATCCAAGTAGATGGTCTTTTCATATTCAATGATTAAGAAAAGATTCAACAGCTGTGCTGAATTTCATAAATTTTAATGGAATTAATAAGTTTAAAAAAAAATTAATCCTAGTACTTTATATACGTGTAAAACAATGGTGTACATATATGTAAGGCAATTACCCTTCACTGTCCTGACATAGTGTATGAATGGATTCCTAGACATTTTGAAATAACTAGGTTTTACTGAATCCAAAACCTCCCAGTTGGGAATCCAACAGAGGATTATAAACTTTTAAAAATCAGCAGGTGCTACAATTTCAGAAAGAAAATACTCCACCACTACACCCTACCCAGTATTTCTTTCCATTCCTTTCCTTTAAACTCACATTCTTTCCCTGATTTCTATCTCCTTCTATTAAGGAATTTCCTTTCTCATTTTGCTCTGTGAGTCATAGATGAGAAAATTTGGGACAGAAGTTGAGTAAAAATAAAAATGCAGTTTTCTATGAAAACAAACAAGTGAAAATGTGATCATTTTGGAACCAAAACACATACTTTGAAGTTGAAAGAAAAGATTGTTCTTTTTAACTCCTAGAGAAGACATGGACATTTTTTTTTTCTATTTCATTTTTTTATGAAATAAATTTCATTTATGTCAATGAAATAAAGCTCATTTATTTCAATGAAATAAAGCCTACATATTATAACATATATTAAATACTGTATTTAATGTAAATGCAGGCTTCCCTGGTGGCTCAGCTGACAAAGAACCTGCATAGTGTGGGAAACCTGGCTTCGATCCCTGGGTTGAAAAGATCCTCTGGAGAAGGGAAAGGTTAACCACTCCAGTATTCTGGCCTGGAGAATTTCATGGACTGTAGCGTCCATGGGGTCACAAAGAGTCGGACACGGCTGAGCGACTTTCACTACTACCATGTAAATACAACATTATATGAAAAAGAACCTGAGATTTCCAACAGGGAAATCTATCTGGAGTTGTGGAATAGTGGCACTTTATTATAACAACTCCTTTTTATTTGTTTATCATTTTTTAAAAAATCTCCTTTTCAGGCTAAAATTTTCCAGGAGTTAACCCCAGCCAAGGACACTTCAGGAAAGAGGAAGTTAAGTTGGGTCCATTTACACTTTTGGGGCAGGTAAAGTAACTTAATATATCCACCTTACACCTTTATGGGTTCATTATAATTTGACTTACAATTAACAAGTTTTTATGTGGCTATTTCTTAAGGATTATCGTCTTTGTTCAAACATGATGCCACATAACCAGGAAATGAATGAGTTTCCAAAAGTGATTTTAATTTTCATTTGGAACACCCTATTATAATAATATTAAGATACAGAAAACATGGTGAACAAATTTAAATCTATTCCTTTGATGCTGTGTTGCAAGAGCTTTTAGCTTCCTTCCTACTGCCTGTATGGAGAAACTATAGCAGTAATCTGATCAAAGTGTCTAGATGACTACAAGTTGGAAGTTTTCCTTCTGAGGATGGTGACCTTGGTTAGGAAGAAGAAAAATGTAGATAAATTTGTAATAACTAGACATGAAACTAGAAATGCATCTTCCTGCTACCTCCTAAAAAACTTGGAAAAGTTCCTTCATTCTTATCCTATTACAAATAAGTCTCTAGGGCCTCTGAAAGGCATCAGAGACTTGGTGGTATTTATAACTAGAAAAACAGACAAAGGAGGCTACAGACAGCCTATTCTAATTATAGCTACGCTTGCATTCATAGCTATTCTATTTTTCATTTTCCTCACACAGATCAGAAACCTTAAATAACTCCAAAGAGGCTAAGGAACTAGATCCTTAGCAAATAACTTGCATACATTTAGAAACTGTATTAAATCAATATTTCCTGTCATCTTACAGGTCACTAATATGACTCTGTAAATACTTATTGTTGAATAAATTAAAAACTTGCAGATTTCCAATTTATAGGCTACAGACAAAGATGTGGGATTGTGCTTCTGGATTGTTTTAGTCTTTTCTTTCTTAACGTCTCCAAATCCTGAAATTACTGCTTCGATTGTATCTACAGTCATGGAAACAGCTTCAGGGAAAGCAGGAAATGGGTACTGTGGGCATGCTTTCTCCTTCTAAAGTAGGTCTTTTTTTTTTTTTTTTTAAGTAGGTCTTAATTTGAGTGTGTGTGCACGATTACCCAAGGGAGCTTGTTAAAGTGCAGATTCATGGCCTGGATGCCCAGCAATCCTAATTTTTCTGGTCTGGAGCCGAGCATAGGCACCTGCTCCTTTAATACACATCCCTTTCGGGTCTGAGGCAGGAGGACTCACACAGCAAGAAACACTGCCCTGACCTTTCAAGGGGAGTCAAAATTATTTTCTGGATGCAAATATTATTTGTTCATTTGAAAGATAATGGGCTTCAAAGGATAGTCCAAGGTTATGAGCGCAAGTCTCCCGGTTACCAGACCAGGAAATCTTTCTACTCTCCTTTTGGAAATTAGTCTCGAACCTCACCGTGACAGCTTCTAGTATGTTATTTAAATTAACTTTTGTATTGTTGTTAAGCTTTCCACCTGGTTTTGTTTATCTACCAACTAGAAGGTATGTTCCCAGAAGGCAAGAATTATGCTTACATATTTGAAAAAAAAAATATTTTCAACATTATTTAGTACTTATAATAAATATTTATTAGGCCCTCAACAAACATTTTAATTTTGGTTAAAATGCAACCTCTGTGGCTTTAATTTCTGAGGCATGAAGCCACCTTCTTCGTGGATGCCGCTTCAAACACACTTGTTCCAATACCCGCCAGCCTGGTTGAAAATGGAGGCCACACCTAATACCCATTAGAAATTGGCATCAGTGTACTTGGGCTCTGTTATTTAGCCACAAGAAAAAGGCAGAGCCCCAGTAATAGCTTTGACTGATTACCTGGCAAGGGAAGTCAAGCCCTTGGGGTGTTCCAGACTCTCTTTGGCCTATAAACCTGTTTGAAAACCTGTTTCTCAGAATTTAAAGCTTAGCTCATTTGAGGTCAGTATTATAGTAATGTTAATAATTCTCCTGCCCTCAGCTTTCAGGCAGACTAGTACAATTCATCATTAACTTTATTTTCATGGCAAGGCAACTTTGGAGAAAATAGATCTAACTTAAACTATTTTATTTTGATTTTCTTTCCCTGAAGAAATAGTCCTGCCAATATTACTTCCTTTGGATTTTGTGCTTTGTAAACCTTAGCACCTTCCAACGCCTGAAATAATTCCCTAAAATCAGAACGGGGCAGAATATACAAGATTTGGGATATCACCAGGGCAAGAACTTGAGGGTTTCAGAAAAAAATGTCAAATAAGCTGCTGGGTCTGAAAGTAATTTTCAGTAATGAGGAAGTTTCCAAATCACCTCTGCTTTAGCTTACTTTTTAGGGGATATGATCCTGACCTCTACTGACTGAAGGACTATTTTGACAGAGTTAATTTCTTCCTTTTAGGACTCAAAAGCTATTGTGCAGCCCTCTCCAAACAGACTGCTTCACTTCTGGTCAGTTGTCAGAAACACGTGCCAAAATAAACTACATCCTCTCCCCATATGGACTTCCAGTCCTGGGGTTGGGACTGGAGTGAGGATTCAAGGTGCTACTTTTTACTTGCTGTAAGATCTCTCTCTTTTATTTCTGGAAACTGAAGAAGGAAAATGACTCAAGATACACATTTATTGGATCTTGTCACTAGTTTAAGATAAGAAAGGTCGTCCTTTACACTGAGGATAAAACTATTATTTCCTCTTTGGAAAAAGTACCTGTAAATTTAGATGTTGCTTCTAATATATGGATTTATTAAGATGGATACTTCAACTTTAAAGCTTACCTAAACTGATTTGCTAACACTGAACTAAACAGTAATTAATGGAGAAATAGTAAACTGAAATTACTCATTGCATATTATCTTAAGAATTACCTAATCATATTGAGCTGCTTGTGAGCAGGGTCAAAGACTGATTTATTTTTGTATTTTCAGGAACCAGATCAAAGCTTGCTATAACAAGTACTATGTAAATGCTTGCAATTTAGTGACTCAAAACTGTTATTTTTCCACAGCATGGAAAATGGTTAAAGAACTGCAGTTACTTAATTGCCAGTAGAGGGCAATAAAGTTAATTTTAAGAAATTTGTCAGGTCCAATTTAAACCCATTTTCAGCCCCATTTCCAGTCTGGAAAGGCATTACCCAGAGCAGTCTCATTTAGCTTCCTGATTTCACTCTAATTCAATTGTACTATGTCAGGACCACCCTCTGCCCCTACAAGAGAGTATATGAAAGGGGAGGATCAGACGGGTTTGGGTGCATTGATTTAAATACCATAGCTCTGTGCTTGGTTCATTCTTAGCCTAATCAAGACCATTTGATAATGGATAAACCTTAGAAGTGAAAAACCACAATAGAACCATTTGGTAGGATGTAGAGTAGGGCAGACATTTTGGCTTTAAACTTTATTTGGTAGAAAACTGTAGATAAAGCCAGATACCAATTCCATTTATAAGAATCAACCCAATACATCTTCATATTTATGCATATAAATAGGATCAGAAAAAGTGCAAACTGTGGTTTTTAATCCATGGTTAGTATAGAATTAATAGATGGACTAATAATGGCTATTTTTTTAATCTTATTCATACTTTTTAATGTATTTTTTTCAGAATTTTTTTTGGGGGGGCCATATATGTGGCTTGCAGGATCTCAGTTCTCTTACCAGACATTGAAGCTGGGCCACAGCCTGGAATCCTAACCAGCAGGCCACCAGGGAACTTCCTTTTTCAGATTTTTATAGCAAACAAATATTTCCACCAGATTTAAAAAAACAACAACACTGTACATTACGTAGCACTTCCCATGAACAATTTAGAGAAAAGGAAGGCATAACTAATTTTCCTGAAACTACCTCTAAAAGGGCCTGACTTGTCTTTGCCAGTCTCCCTTGGGCCCTCCAGTCTCCGAGCGGCCAGGGGCATTCAGAGGGTCCAGGGATATCCCCTAGCTCTATTATTTGACCTGCTCCCGTGACAATGATGACACACAGGCTTCTACTTATTTCTTGACCTAGGTGGGAGCAGACAAGTAACCACAGCCTTAAGAAGGGCTTTTCTTCTATGTTTCATTTTTTGATATTGCATTTTTTTCTATCTCTACAGAGCCCTGTATCTTTCCTGTGTTATTTTTAGTCATCCTTGCAGGGAAAAAAAAGTCAATCAGGGTTTCTGGCATGTCAGCTTTTCATGAAGAGAACACAAAGTAGCGCTCTCAGCAAGCCTCATAAAACATAAGATTTATGGGAGACCTTTCATCTACATCCAGTTAAAATGTTCCCTGCTAGGCGACTGAGAGTGCACGGAAACCATCATTTGAAAAGGCCTTACTTTAAGGACTGGATACAGAGGCTCAAATGTTGCTTCAGCTCCTCTTCCTTTTCATAGGACTCCAGTATACTATGCGCTTCATCGTGGTGATAGCAGTAGATTTTATAAATATCTTCCAGTGGCCCTTTAATCTGCAAGAATACTTCTCCTGATAAATCCAAAACAAAGGCAAGACGACATCAAGTCAGACCAAACTGGCACTTCAGGTATTTATTTTGCAACAATGTTGATTAGTGTTAAAAAGTTGGGTGGGCTGCATTTTATGACCATGTTATGTTGGGGAGGGGGTGGAGGAAAAGACAACATCGAGTCACCTTCTTTTCTGCCTTTTTTTTCTTTTTCTTTGCACTCTCCTCCTTCTCTTCTCTTTCATCCCTTTCCTCATTTCTTTTATACAATAAAGGACAATGAGCTTAATGAAGATGGGTAGCAAAAGAAAGCTGGTTTTCTCAGATTATGCACTTGGCTGGTGTAGAGAGTCCTTGTGTAAACCAAGAAAAAGGGCATCCCTCACCACCTGCTTCTATGAGGGTTGTCCTCACCCACTGTAACTGCCCCCCCGAGAGAAATTCAGGATGAAAAATCACCTGAGGCACTTGGTGCTTTGGATAAACAGGCCCTTTGATAGTTCGGTGTGTGTCTCAGGAAGCATTTCAATGACCCCAGACTCTTGCATCTTGCCATTCATAGAAAAGCACTAAAATTATTAACTTGGAATATCTGTTCTTTGTGACTAGTAGCAATCTCTTACCAAGATGTATGCTTGATTGCGTGTATGTCCTAGCTCCCCAAATCATGTTTGAATTGGCTTTTCTTCCCCCTCTTTGGCATAGTTTCCTCAGAGCCACTGAGAGGCCATCTCCTGGGCTAGAGTCCTTGGTAAGTCCCTGAATAAAAAACTTAAACTCACGACTCTTACTTTGTGGGTTTTTCTTACATTGTGGGTTTTTCTTTGACATGAGTTAAAGGCTACACTTAGAATCAGTCTGCATGGTATGGGCCAGGCCGTGCAACAGACTTGGACAGGTTATGACTTGGACAAGTGATTTTTTACTCTTTGAATCTGTTTCCTCATCTATAAAACAGAGACATTAATAGATCCAGCTTCATAGGGCCATTATAAAATTAAAGAGATAGTGTATGCAATGTTCAGATTACAATACACAGATAGCAAATGCCCAGATTGGAGCAGATATTGTCAATTTGTTAGAGTGAGTGCATGCATGCTCAGCCGCTTCAGTTGTATCCAACTCTTTGTGACCCTATGATATCTTCCCTGGTGGCTCAGAGGTTAAAGTGTCTGCCTCCAATGCCGGAGACCCAGATTCAATCCCTGGGTTGGGAAGGTCCCCTGGAGAAGGAAATGGTAACCCACTCCAGTATTCTTGCCTGGAGAATCCCATGGATGGAGATGCCTGGTAGGCTACAGTCCACGGGGTCACAAAGAGTCGGACATGACTGAGCGACTTCACTTACTTACTTTGTGACCCTAAGGACTGAAGCCCGCCAGGCTCCTCTGTCCATGGGATTTCCCAGGCAAGAATACTGGAGCAAGTGGCCATGCCCTCCTCCAGGGGATCTTCCCAACCCAGCAATCAAACCTGCATTTCTTACGTCTCCTGCAATGGCAGGTGGATTCTTTACCACTAGTTTTTTTGGAGAGTGAAATTTCAGGTTCTAGGTCAATTATTTTTCTGTTTATTTTACTAACATTTCCTGAGTTTGTCTGAAACATATGCAATGAAGCTGAGGAAAATAAACTATTTTCTCTTATGTGATAATAAAATTGGCCATTATTCCTGTTACAAATCAGTTGGATAATACTATAAACCAGTGTTATGACTATTCATAAAGCAACTTGGGCTAATTATGTCAGGCATTTAAGGAGTCCCTTTTGATATATGATGAAATGGGATCTATCACTGATGGCTCAAGTACATATTGGACAATAGTTTGATTTAATTGTCTCTTCATCTCATAACAATGCATCCACTATCCAACCCAGAATTGTGTCAAGGGGATTTGGGAAACACAGAAGAAATATGTAATAGATCTGCTCTCAGATCTGCTCTCAAAAACATTGCAAATCTGGGATTGATAATGATTAGGACTGAACTGATTGCAAGTGATATGGACCTGCTAATCTGGGTCTATTATAATAACAAAAGGCATTCTTCCTACAGAAATGAAAGTGCCCTTTAGATTTTCAACATATTTTGGTTACATTAACTACTTGAACCCTCATACATACGAGGAGAAAGGGGCTTATTTATCCATATTAAATAAGGATGGACAAATCTAACTTCAAAACAAATAAATGGTTTTTCCACAGTTCTATCAGGAGGTGGAGAGCCAGGATTAGAGGCCATATTCTCCTCATTTTCTCCTTAGATTTTAGCCCTCCCCATAGGAGAGTTTTGCTGGATGCTGGACACAGTTGGCAGCAACACTGGAGTCAGAATCAGAAATCATTGTCTAGGATTGTGTGGTGAGTACAGGAATGACTTTAAAAAAAATTATTTGAGCCTTACTTCTTTCATTTGTAAAATGGAGAAAATAGTTATACTTGAGATGAATTTGAGAATTAAATGAGATGTGGATGTAAAATCAGCTGGCACTGACCAGTTCCTCCATATATGTCACTTGCTTTCTAATGCTGCTCTACTGTCTCCAGAATTAAAACACTAGTTCTTCAACTTTTACAAAACTTTATGGAAGTGTAGTTGATTTACAATGCTGTGTTAGTTTCAGGAGTACAGCAAAGTGAATCGGTTATACACACACACACACATATATATATATACACACACATTCTTTTTCACATTCTTTTCCCATATAGGTTATTACAGAATATTGAGTAGAGTTCCCTGTGCTATACAGTAGGTACTTGTTAGTTATCTATTTTATATATAGTAGTGTCTTAATATGTTAATTTCAATCTTCTAATTTATCACTTCCCGTCATATTCTCCCTTTGATAGCCATAAGTATAATTTCCAGATCTGTGACTTTGTTTCTGTTTTGTAAATAATTTCCTTTGTATCATTTTAAAATTAGATTTCACATATAAGTGGTATGTGGGATTTGCCTTTTTCTGTCTGACTTATTTCGCTTAGTATAATAACCTCTAGGTCCATCCATGTTGCTGCAAACGGCCTTACTTCATTCTTCTTTATGGTTGAGTAGTATTCCATTGTATATATGTACCAAGTCTTTTTTATCTGTTCTTCTGTGGGTGGACATTTAGGTTTATTAAATTTCATGTCTTGGCTATTGTAAATAGTGCTACAATGAATATTGGCACATGTGCATCTTTTTGAGATATGGTTTTCTGTGGATATATGCCCAGGAATGGGATTGGTGGATCATACGATAGGTCTATTTTTCATTTTTTAAGAAACCTCTATGCTGTTCTCCATAGTGTCTGTACCAGTTTACATTCCCACCAACAGTGTGGGAGGGTACACTTTTCTCCACACCCTCTCCAGCATTACTGTTTGTAGATTTTTTTATGATGGTAAGACTTCCCTGATGGCTCAGATGGTAAAGAATCCTCCTGTGATGCAGGAGACTTGGGTTCGATCTTTGGGTTGGGAAGATCCCCTGGAGGAGGGGCATGGCAACCCACTCCAGTATTCTCACCTCTAAAATCCCATGGACAGAGGAGACTGGCGGGCTATAGTCCATGGGGTCGCAAAGTGTCAGATATGACTGAGCAGCTAAGCACATTCTGACCAGTGTGAGATAATACCTCATTGTAGTCTTGATTTGTATTTCTCTAATAATTAGTGATATTGAGCACCTTTTCAGGTGCTTTTTGCTCATTCGTATATTTTTTTTTTTTTGAAGAAAAGTTTATTTAGATCTTCTGCCCATTTTTTGATTATTATTTTTTTTAGTATTGAATTTCATGAGCTGTTAATGTATCCTGGAGATTTACCCCTTGTTGGTTGCTTTCTTTGCAAATATTTTCTCCCATTCTAAGGGTTGTCTTTCCATTTTGTTTATGATTTCCTTTGCTATGCAAAAGCTTTTAAGTTAATTATGTTCCATCTGTTTATTTTTGTTTTAATTTTACTAAGATACTAATAGTTTTAAAGTATTATAAAGTGTTATATTATTTTCTAATTTGTGCATGCTAAGTCGTTGCAGTCATGGCCAACGATTTGCAACCCCATGGACTGTAGCCCACCAGGCTCCTCTGTCCATGGGATTCTCCAGGCAAGAATACTGGAGTGGGTTGCTGTGCCTTCCTCCAGGGGATCTTCTGGAACCAGGGATCGAACCCACATCTCTTACGTCTTCCACATTGGCAGGCAGGTTCTTAACCACTTAGCCACCTGGGAAGCCCATTTTCCTAATTTACATACAACTAATAAAAGATGTTTCTTTCTTTTCATTTATGGGATTCCCCTATGATTAAAATTAGACTCTGCATGTGTGCATATGTTTTACTTGGGTTTTATTTTAATTTTTTTTGGACTTGTAAGAAAATGCAGTGACTGTAAGCATTTTTGGAACTGAAGGGATAAGGGCTTCTTATTAGATTTTTGGGATTTTACTGAATTGATCCTCTTGCCAGTGGAGGTCTTGTAGATTCACCCTTCATGACAGTTAGCAACACAAATAGTAAGAAAAGAGAGTAGTTAAAAGAGGAGAGAATAAAATAGGACAGTGGCTAAATTTAGGATTGGGCATAAAAAAAGGCAAGCCTTGCAGTCACTGCAGCAGGCAGCAAATGGGAGTGAGGGCTTTGGCTGGGCTAGGGAGTCAAGGCTCAGATGGGCTTGGCAGTAAGTCAGGAAGGGTGAACCTGGATATCTGCAGCCCAATGCCAGAGAAAATTGTAAATATGTATGTTAAATACAAAGCAGCTTAGAGGAGAGACAAAGGAAGAAAGAGGTCTGGACAATCTCATAAATCCACAATGGGATCAAGTCAGAAAGTCAAAACACAGAGGACAAAGGCATTTATTTTAAACACAATGAAACCATTAATTGTAAATTCTCTTGTATTTTCTTTAAGAGAAATGTTCTAGCTTGAAAAAATTTATAGCTCTCTCCTGAACAGCAGAGTTGAATTTTTTACTCTTTTCCAAGTAAAATTCTGTTGGGCCTCTAATAACAATGATTAAGGTTAAAAGATATTTAAGTGCTCTAATTGAGAGTCATCTATTCACCCAGAAGCCAAGCACAATACTGGCGGGCAGAATATTTGATTCCCCTCCCAGCCCTACCAATGTATTCTGCTTCATAATAGTGCAGATGAAGCGACGTGTCTTGCAGCAAAAAAAAAAAAAAAAAAATTCTGTTTCCACGGTAACGTAACTCTGGGCTGCGTTTCTTCAGTGGTGAAGGACAACTGCTCTGCTACTGTATGTGAGTTTGAAGCGATGATTAAGAGTGGAGAAGAGACTGAGCCAAGATCGGCGAAAGTAATTTCCCTCCTGGATATCTGTCACAAAAGCACCAGAATCCTATGAAATAAATATAACTATCGTGTGCTTCTTTTTTAAAAATTCTGCATCCCAAGACTTTCTACACTGGCTTTCCCTCAGAATAACTGCCATGCAAAAGGAGGAAGAAAATGCACTTTTAAAAATGCACTTACTTATCTCCTTTAAGAACAACTCTCAGGATTACTGAACACATTTTATCTCCTGGCATCACTAGCCTGTGGGGCACATTGCTCCCTTTACTAATGGAGACATATTCATGTTTTTCTTCTCGGCCCACCTCTTCTTTACCTCCAGACTCTCATGTCCATCCCTAAGGTGTATTATTCTGACCCCACTTCTAGATGAACTTCCCTTGCAGGTAGGTGATCTGGGGTGAAATCAATGATGCCCAAGAAGCCTATCAGAGGCCTTGTTTAGGAAAATGGCATAAAAGGAAATGAAGCAGTTATAGTCTTTATTCAGTTCATCCTAATTTGATAGCCATTTAATGAGTAACTGTGATGGTGCATGCTCAGTCATGTCTGACTCTTTGCGACCCCATGGACTGTAGCCCACCAAGCTTCTCTGTCCGTGGAATTTTCCAGGCAAGAATACTGGAGTGTTGCCATTTCCTCCTCCAGGGGATTTTCCCGACACAGGGATGGAACCGGGGTCTCTTGCATCTCCTGCTCTTTGGCAGGTAGATTCTTTATCACTGTGCTACCTGGGAAAGCCAATGAGTGACTAGCATGCCCTAAGCACTTTGGTAGGTCTGCAAAGAAAAAGAATCAGCCCTTCCCTCAAGGGACTTATGTAGGTCAGTAAAGGATAGAGAAGAGTAAACTCTATTTAGCATGCTATGGGAAAAGAATGACAGTAACTATAAATACAGAGGGTGAGCCATTCTGCTCTTGAGAAACTTGGAACTCTTTCCGTAAGAGTCTACCCTTGAAGTAGGAGCTATGAGAAAGTACAAAAGCATAAGAGGGGCATGGAGGAGGCAAGTTCTGCTCAGAAACTGCAAGTGACCTCAGTTGGCTGGCTGGTGCCACACCTGAGGGGAGGTTTCAGCAGAAGCTGTATAGGTAGGCAGGGGCCAGACCATGGAAGACTTTGTGCGTCATTAAGAAGTTGGAACTTTGACCTGAAGGTGATGGAGAAGCACTGATGGAGTTTAGGCAGCAGATTAACATGATGAGACTGTATTTTAGAAAGTTTACTGTGCGAGTTAGTTATCTGCACAATGGAATTTGAGGGAGGAGTTAGGGAGATAGGAAAAGAGAAACCAGTTGAGAGGCTTCTATAACTATACAAGAAATAAATAATGAGGCTAAAGTAGAATGTTACAGCGGTTGAGAGAATGCTTTCAAATCAACTGCCTGGTATCAGATTCTGGTTTTACCATTTACTCATGTGACATTTGGGAAAATTACCTGATTTCTCTGTTTCTTAATTTCCTCATCTGTAGTAGGAAATAATCATAATGGTAGGGTTGTTTAATGATTAAATGAGTTAAAATATGTAATGTGTCTATATTGGCATGTGCAAATGTTCATTAAATATTAGTTATAACCATGAGAGCAAAATCAGGAAGGATGAAGAAGAGAGAATAAAAAAAGTACATTGACCTTGTAAGAGATGAAGAGGATAACTCCAGGCATATCTCAGGAAGCCAGTTTCAGTAAACATGTGGATAGACAATGATGATAAGATAAAGAGGGTGTTTTTATGGGAAGACAACAAGTTTAATTTTAGAAGTATTGAATTTGAGTCACCCATAGTATATTAAAGTGAAGAGCCCTTTATGGAATTGCAAGATGAGTCTAGGATTCAGGAAAGAGAAGATCTAGAAAAGAGATTAGGGCTTTCCTGGTAGCTCGGCTGGTAATCCTCCTGCAATGCAGGAGACCCTGGTTTGATTCTTGGGTCGGGCAGATCCCCTGGAGAAGGGATAGGCTGTCTACTCCAGTATTCTTGGGCTTCCCTTGTGGCGCAGTTGGCAAAGAATCTGTCTGTAATGCGGGGGACTGGGGTTCAATCCCTGGGTTGGGAAGATCCCCTGAAGGAGGGCATGGCAACCCACTCTAGTATTCTTGCCTGGAGAATCCATGGACAGAGGAGCCTGGCAGGCTACAGTCCATGGTGTTGCAGAGTTGGACATGACTGAGCAGCTTAGCACGCACACATCTTATTTGAGCTGGTAAGGTTTTGTTCTTTAATTTTATGTTTAGATAAAAGGAGGGGTGGTCTGTAAACTCACTGTGATAATCACTTCTTGATGTATGTAAATGAAATCATTATGCAATACACCTTAAACCTATACAGTGCAATATATCAATTATATCTTAATGAAACTGGAAGGAAAAATTCTCAAGCATAAACTGCAATCTAAGATCTATCCCAAAAGGCAGTTCTCCAGTTCTGAGTAAAACCTGATTGTCAGGACAGAGCATTCAGAATAGAGACGGGAGTGGGACTGCTCCGAGGATGGAGTATGACCCCCTTCCAGAAAAGAAGTTCTGAGATCTGAGTAAGATAATACAAGCCTCTGAATGTCACTTCCTGGGTGAGTAAATATGCCATCACCAGATGAAAAAGCTTTCCTGGCAGCTTGCACCAGACTGACTAGGAGAATTTCTCATGGTCTGCTGTCCTCCCTGGATGGGAGCCCAGCCACTGGGACTAAACAAGGCTGCAGCTCAGCCAGCCCAAATGCCAGGTGTATATATTTTATTCCTTTTATTCTGAGCCTCTGTTCTCCAGGGGAAGGCAAAATGAGGAGGGAGGCGAGAAGGAAGAGGTTGGAGAGTAAACGCAGCTTACAGAAGCCACTATTCTTTGCCTTTGGTCTCGTTCAGTTCCTGCCTCGCCTGGGGATAACACTGACTACTGAGAGATACTCCAGGGACGCTAGTTAGGGTTATGAAATCCAAACCCAAGTGCCAGGTGGAATGTGCAGCCACAGGATTCAAACAAGCATGTCCCTTGAGTATCAATTTTATAAAGATATTTGAAGGAAGAAAACATTATTTTCGTGTGAAAGGATAGCATGGAAAATTTACTTGAATTCTTAAGATAAAATGAGATTTCAAATTATTTCATGCCTGTGGCTGTGGCTTCAGGTTGGAACTCCACATTCCCTGGGGCTCATGAAATTTCTCTTCTAATGTTAGGAATTATTCGGTTAAAAATTTTCAGAAGTGCTGCTGCTGCTGCTGAGTCACTTCAGTCGTGTCTGACTCTGTGCGACCCCATAGACAGTGGCCCAGCAGGCTCCCCCATCCCTGGGATTCTCCAGGCAAGAACACTGGAGTGGGTTGCCATTTCGTTCTCCAATGCATGAAAGTGAAAAGTGAAAGTGAAGTCGCTCAGTCGTGTCCGACTCTTTGCGACCCCATGGACTGCAGCCCACGAGGCTCCTCCGTCCATGGGATTTTCCAGGCAAGAGTGCTACCGTATGATAAATTCAGAAAAATGTGTTCATTGGATTTGACAATTCTGAGATCTCTGGTGATGTGGTAACAGCAATTTTAGAGAAGTGGTTTTAGGAGGAAACAGGGTGAGACCAGTAAGAGGTTGATAGACCATAAAAGGAAAAAAAGAAAAAGGAAGGGAGCCGGAGCAGACGGTGGGGTCCTGTCCCATGATCACAGCTGCATCCAGTGCCAGGGAGGACAATGTCATAATTGTGCTGGGGTCTCTCAAAGGAAAGGCTATTCCATCACTGACAGTGTAACAGATGGGCAGGATAAACTGGGGAGCAATAGAAGGCAGTGGTGATGGACAGTATGTAATATGTAATAAGACCTATATTAGAAAGAGCTAGGGCTCCCTTATAACTGTGTCTAGAATTAGTGATGCTATTTGGAGAAACTCAGGCTCTTAGCTTTTTCATCTGAACAGCGAGATGGTTGGATTGGAATTGGGCTTCCCTGGTGACTCAGATGGTAAAGAATCTGCCTGGAATGCAGGAGACCTGGTTTCGATCTCTGGGTTGGGAAGACCCTACGAAGGGAATGGCAACCCACGCTAGTATTCTGGCCTGGAGAATTCCAGGGACAGAGGAGCCTGGTGGGCTACAGTCCATGGGGTCACACAGAGTTGGATAAGACTGAACGACTACACTTTCTTTTCTTTTCAAGCATTAGTCTAGCACTAACACTCAAGGATAAAACTGTTTATTTTGATAATAACTCAAGGTCTCTTCCTGAACCTTTTGACTTCCTGGATACCTTAACTCCATGTTGGGATTTTTATAACAACTCACACATTAAGGAAACATTGGTTCTCTGAGAGTTGAAAGTTAAAACGTTTCTGCTGCCTAGGTCAGGAAAAGGTACAATAACTTTTCCTCCTCAGCATTGATAATGCTAAGGACCCCATTCTCAGACCACCTTGGTAAATACCTCTCTTGAGAATGCTTGCCTCTGCTAGTTGCTCTTCACCACCTACCAGCCTTGGAAAATGACACAGAGAAAACCACAGGAGGACTTGCTAGCAACAAGAGCAATGACAATTACTGTATTCCCTCAGTGTACCAACTGGCATCCTGGATACTGAGCATTGTCTCCGCCATTCATTTCAGTCATTTACCAAGTACTTATTGAGGACACTATTCTAGGCGCTGGTAATACAACAATAACAAAACAGACAGGAATCTCCCCCGACTTGGGGCTTGGGTGCTAGACAGGTGCACACTCTGTCTCTCCCCTCTGCCGCCAAGGTCTGGCCATCCCCATTGGAAAAAATGAACCACTGAACCTGCTTTCTGTTGCCAGTTGCTTATCTATTCTCTCATCTTCCAAACTTTTATTGTTTGGACCACACATGCACCCAGTTAAAAATACTAACCTTTTCCCCAGTCTCTGGTAGTGCAGGTGGTTAAGTCTGTGTGTGTGTGTGTGTGTGTGTGTGTGTGTGTGTGAGAGAGAGAGAGAGAGAGAGAGAGGGAGGGAGGGAGGGAGGGAGAGAGAGAGAGAGATGGAATAATGTGTGTGCAGAATGAGATCATGAGGTATAGGAGAAGTCACCAGGAAAGCTTTCTATTTCCCCCAAATGAAAAAAGCCAGAGCAGGAGATGGTTTTGCTCTTATTACCTGCAGGAAGCATGCTTGGCAGCGGAGTAACCATCTTGAGGCCATGAAGCCAAACACCACAAGTTAAGTACTAGGAAGGAAAAAGCTGGAAGTAGCCAGCAAGTAGCTGTCTCTGTTCTAGGCTATTGAGTTATGGATTTCTTGTTATGTGAAGGGAAAAGCTAAGTCCTCTTGGTGGAGTTTCTATTCCAGGCAGGCAAGGACGGTCCTCACTGATCAAGCGACTTGCCCCAACACGGAGGCAGCATGATGGAGCCAGCGTCAGGGCACCAATCTGGCTACATTCTTGCCAGGCTCTTGTGTCCCTCAAGTGTGGCATCTCTGCTAACAGCTTCTCCTTCTGGCTTCCTAACAGTTGGGAAAGTGTTCAGGGACTCATAGCACTCTTACACTCACAGAAGTTTGGGACTTCTGCGTGTATTCTGTACAATATCTGACTTTCCACCACTCCTTTCAAGTCTAACAGCACAACTCAGCCAGCTCCACATTGTAGAACTTCACTTTCTCCTCAGAGAACAGAACTATAGAACTTGTTACTAAGCCCTCCTGGTTTTCTTTTTATTGTGAGAAATAAGTCCTGGTAGACCTGGGGCCCACCCTAACCTCGCTCAGGAGACCGGAGGTCCAACTTTTGCATTGTATCCTGGTGACTGCCTCCTGCTGATTTTTCCTTTCCTCTGTGGATTTCTGTGTACTTGACCTTGAACCACCCCCCTCCACCTTTCTTTCTGTCCTATTTTCTGAAGCTGACAGCTTTCTTGTTACTGACAGTATTTGGAATAAAACACCCTGACCTTTCACTGCTGTGTCTGGGTCTCTGTCCACCTGCTGGCCTCACATATCCCACTGAGCAGGGGTGAAGCTCCCAAACCTGCTCTCACTGGTCAGGATGAACAAGGCCTGGCCTTTCCATGTTCTGAGTAACACACACACACATGTGCATGCGATATAATAGTACCAGAACAGTGACTCAGGTGAACTACTTTGTGGCATCTCCCACACAGCATCATTGTCAATGACTAATCTCTTCACAGAATCACTGCTAAGGGCACAGATTCCTGCTTCAGGGACATACAGGAGACACAGCTTTAGGAGAACAAAGGACTGCCACAGAGTAACAGTGCTTCACCCACTCCATCTTCAAAGAACAGAAAGCTCTATACCGTCTTTGTCTCCGAGGATAAACTCACCCTGAGGAAAAAGCATGTGAGTAACTGTAATTCCTGTACCACAAGCTTCTGTCAGCTCTGGTTCTCTTTACCCTGTGTGTGAAGTAAGCAGAGAAAGTAACCTCACACATGTTCAGAACTCAGTCTTTTAAAAATACTTTGAAACATTACAACATTGTTGAAAATCTATAGAAGAGGACATAGCCCTGTTTTGGTTCTCTGTCACTATGTAACAAACCACCCTAAAATTTAGTGACTTAAGACCAGCGACCATTTGATCTTCTCTGCTGATTCTGTGGGTTGGCAGGTATCAGCTCAGTGGTTCTGCTTTACTTGAGGTTTGCTGGGGCTGCAGTCATTCAGAGGCTTAACTGGCTGGCTGGTCCGAGATGGCTCATTCCCAAGCCTGGGTGCCTTGGCAGGGAGGCTGGGACAGTGGGACCACCTTCTCACTAAATAGACTCAGCTCTAATCTTTCTCTGTGGGATATTCCACTGGGGTGGCTGGATTTCTTAAAAGGCAGGCTCCCCAAATCAACAAAATGTAGAAACGTCCAGCTTTCTCAAGGCTATGCCAGCCTTAAGACTTCGGCACAGGGTCTCTTCCCATGCCTTGTATTAGTTGATGACTCTCAGGACCATCTAGAGTCGTTATGGGACCAGACTGCATGGCAGTGTGAATACCAGAAGGCACAGTTCCTTGAGGACCACTGCTGCAATTGCTGCTCACTGTATCAAATGTGGAAATGATACTTGGTATCTCAAATCATCCTCCATAGGAGGAAACACATTGCCAAAGTATCAATAGATAGGTTAATTATCAAGATGCACAGATATCGGGAACACCTGCAAACCACACACGCCCAGGAATCTTTGTTTGAAAAACCTGATCAGGATCTCTAAAAAGTTCACATTTTGTATACAAGAAATCAAGCTTTGTGAATAGGTGGGTGTGTTTAATATTCTCAGGGTCATAACAAGTTAGTAACATCATGCATTGGCTGCTCATGAAGGATGGGAACTGGTTATCATTATATACATTATTTTATTTAATCTTCATAAATGCTCTGTGGGATAGGTATTAGTGCCTCAGATTTAGTTCAATGGGGCTTTGTGACTCGCCTACAAGCCCACATCTAGCAACCACTGAGCCTGGATATAAACTAAATCAACCTGAGATTGCAGCCTGTGTGTTCTCCAACTCTGCACTATCCCTTTACTTGTTTGGTCCTCGTTCACTATTCATTTGTTACAAAATGATCTTTAAGTGGAAACAAGAGTCACTTCTCACACTCCCTTTCCTAAACGTTTCAAATCCATTTCCTATCTAGGCAGCTTGCCTAAGTCAAGATTTTAAAATCCAGTTTCTATCTTGGCATGATAGTCCAGACAATTTCCCAGAGTTCTCGGATCTACAAACATGTGCTTTGCTGTGCTTAAACTTGAACCTCATCCAAATCGCAAGGTTTTGTGTGTTTTTTTTTTTTTTTTTTTTTTTTGAGTAAAGCTCTCCTGGCTTATCTATGTATCAGGAAAGTTTCTCCTTTGGCACTAGAACTGTGAATCACAAACCATTTCGTGCGATCTAAGGACAAAGAAATGGAACGGCTGTGCTTTAGGAAGCATGATTTTGGAAAATGTCACCCCAAATCAGTTCACCTTTTGAAATGCAAGATGAAACATTTAGTGATGGAAAGTGCCAGTGAACTCCATTGATATGGCTACTTGTACTCCTTTTCACTATGCTCCACTCACATTGAACTGCTGTCCTTTATAGGAACTTCCCATACTCTTCTGCCTTCTGCCTCTGTGCTATGTCATTTGAGAAGTCCTTTGCTCAAATCTCCATCTTTGTAAATTCAAGTCCTCGCTTAAAAGCCACCTTCCAAATCAAGTTTTTCTGTATTATCTGAGCTGAATTAGTTAATCTCTTCTCTATATCTTAGCTGTATCTTCTCTGTATTAGTTAGCTGCTGTTGATGCAGGAAATCACCCCCCTTCCCCACACCAAGAAAATTTTAAAGGCTTAAAACAACACCATTTATCTGCTCATGATTCTCCAGGTTGATGATATGAGTCGAGCTCAGCTGGGATGGCCTGTTTCCTTGTGGTGTTAATGGGATTTATTGATAGGTTTGCAGTCTGTAGCATGAAGTCAGCTGGCCAAGGAGGGCCTGACTCACATGTTCAAGGCCTTGACTGTGTTGACTGGCCTGACTGGGTTGCTTGAAACTTCTCTCTCCCTGAGCAGACAGTGACTGTCACAAGGCCGTTGTAGAACATGACTTTGTTGCATTTTATTGGTCAAAGAAAGTCATGAAGCCAGGCCAGATATAAAGGGCAGGGAAATTAAAATTACGCCTCCAACTTTCTTTTCAACTATGGTCTTACTGGTTTACTTTTTATTTTCATAAATTTTATATAATCTTCCTCAGTATTGCAATTTATCCTTAGTGAACTTAAAATTGTGAACAACTTCAATTGGGTTTTCTCCGCAAACCATTATATTTTAAGCATTTTGAATTAATTTTATGTTTTATAGGAAAGTTGCAAAAATAGTACCAGTAGTTTTCAAATATCCCTCACTCATTTTCTGCAATATTCCATCAACATAGTACAATTTTCAGTAATAGGAAATGACATTTGCTCTAATACTATTAACTAAATACTAATAGTATTAAATACTATTTACTTGGAATTTTGACACTAATGGTATTTTCCCATTCTAGTCTGCATAGGCTCCCACTTGCATTTATTTGTGACTACTCCTTCGTCTTCTGCAGTCTTCAAGAGTTCCTCCTCAGCTTACAGTGTCTTTAATGACTTTGGCATTTTACAACCATATTAATCAGTTATTTTCAGTGTCTTTCATTTGAATTTGCTATTGTCTAATGTTTTCTAATGGTTGGACCTGATTGCACATCTTTCTGGACAAAAGTACCACAGATACGATGCTGTGCCCTGTGTCGCAATGTTCATGATATGAACGTGCGTTATTTCCTGGTACTGTTGACCTTGATCACTCGCTTGGTTAAGATACTCGTTGCCTGGTTTCTCATGGAAAAGCTACCATCTTTCCCTTTGAAGTTAATACTTATGTTGGAGACACTTTGAAACTATGAAAATATATTTCTCCTCAAACTTTCACTCAATAAATCTGACATCACTCAGCAGTGTCTTCTATAATAATTATGACGATGACTATAGTTTTTACCTAATGAAGATTTAAAAATTTCCTCTTTCCTTTATATTTACTTGCTGAAATTTAAGTAAGGAAGAGCTTTCCTTTCTCCTCATTTATTCATATCAGTGTGGACTCTGTTTTATTCTATGATTAAAATCTAATGCTAGCATTATTTATTTGGCTGCTGAAATATATAAACCATAATATTTTTAATTGTGAAAATACTTTCCTCCTAACACAGAGGCACCTAATATTCTCAGAGAAAATTCTACTAAATGTAAGATATTAAAAATTCAGATTATATATCTCTCTATATTAAAATATATAGATATTTGAGCTTAACTATTTATTTTCAAAGTTCTTGTCTTCTTGCTTCCATTTTCTCTTCTCTCTTTTTGCAAAGTGAAACTCATTAAACAAGTTGTTTCTCTTTGTGATTTTTAAGTATTTTTCTAGATGTTGTGAAATCTGGTACAGGGTACATAACTTTATCCTACTAAATAGAAGTTCTGCCAAAGCTTCTTTTCATAATTCAAGTCTTCCAAAATACAATTACAAAGTTTCGCAACTAAATCTGTTATACAATATGATCTCTCATTGTTTAATTATATTTCAGTTAATTCCTTGTTTCCCTAGGGATAAATTTTGTTTTCAGTAATTGCAATCATGAAGACTAACAAACTGAAGCTACTTTTTCCATCTGTTTGTTGAATATCTTAACTAAAGACTTCTAACTGATTTTGAACAAAATGCAATTTCTAAAAGCTAGTTAGTGACCAACACCAAAAAAAGTGTGCATATTGTCTGAATATTATATATAGTTCACTTAATTTTATATACATAAAACTGCATATGAACTTTAACTACAGTTACCATTTCAATTAATAGAATACCACAGCTATATTACATATGCACTGGAATACTTCTGTTCCATAGATTTCTTACTTTAGTAAAAAGCACTATTTTACTGTGATGCTCCGCCAAAATATGTATTCATATGATAATCTACATTAACACATTGCATTTTCTGAATTAAAGTTAACAGTAGCATTTACAATAGGGTCAGAAAATTCACCTTTGACACAAATGGCCTCCACTTCCTACACATATTTCATTTGCATCTAATCTTTAATTCTCTACGTGTCCCTCTAAACCCACTGACTGTCGTTCTAGGGGCTTCATGCCTCCCACTAGTCATGGCCTAGGGCATAAGCCACCCAGTGTGGGTCATGACCCCACTTGCTGCTCTACCCAGTGGCTGCAGGACTTATAGCAGTAAGTACATCTCCCGCCCCCACCAGAACAGGAAGCAGTTAGGCTCTTGCTAGCTGTTCATTTCCAAAAGTCTTCATTTTATCAGTCGATTCCCTGTATGCTGTACTTCAAAGGAAGATATAAGTATCCTTGAGACTAGAAAAGGTTGGGAAAAGAGAGACAGGCTCTCTTTCAGAGTTTACCACATGAGAACTCTTTCAAATGCACGTGACTCTGCTAAGAGAAGCCATGTCAGAAACTAAAGTGTGATGAAGAGGTCTTACCAAATCTCTGTCGTGCAACTGTAAATAACAATCATCCTTAAAAAATGAGGAAGTCCGGGACAAATGCTAAACTGGACTGGATGCTTAAACAGGTTAAAACCAAGATGTTCTAGACAAATCAGAATACAAAACTCTTTACACCTGGAACTGTTTTTGATTCCAGCAAATACAACCAACCCCTACATTTTGTTTGTGCTTTTTCCACATTTCTCTTGAGTCTGACGCCTATTTTCTATTCTCAGTGTATCCACGTTAGCCTAGCTGCTTCTTACCACATGGCTAAATTGTCTATGACTTGTTTATTTGGTCCAGGACTCATTTTCTCTTTCTATCCATTCTTTTCATACCTGCCATAGTTT
Source organism: Oryx dammah (assembly GCF_014754425.2). Lineage (NCBI taxonomy): Eukaryota > Metazoa > Chordata > Mammalia > Artiodactyla > Bovidae > Oryx > Oryx dammah. Next base: position 19,217,676 of record NW_024070187.1, read on the forward strand.
CTTTTCTCCAGAAACTTTTGTGCCTCATCACATCCTTGCTGAAAAATCTTTTAATGGCTCCTCATTACCTGCAGAGTAAATCCCAAACTTTGATTCCAGGTACAGCTGGTCCCTGTTCTACACTTAACAGATTCATTCCTCACTCCTCCCTTACGTGAATCCTTCACTCCAGCCCAGCTTGGTCACTCACCATTTCTTAAACACACTTGGCATTTGCTGTCCATGGTTTTGTTCACGCTATTATTTCCACTTAGTCTTCTCAACATGGACCACACTTGCTGAAATCTGACTTAATGCTTTAAGCCCAAGCAACATTTTCAAGAATTCTCTGATTCCCCATATAAATGTATTCTCTTTGTGGCCTGAAGTTCTGCAGTATATAATGGGGACATTTAATCACAAGAAATGACAATTAAAAACTGTCTGTGGGAGAATATTTTTAAGTGGGCTGGCCTTTTGACGTGTAAAACACTACAAATGGCCCAGGTTGTTTCACCTTTGCGTAAGATCAGTCTTGCTTAATAAATTTTGGATCTTCCTTAAATATGAAACAAAATCAGTTTCATGCCATTTTTCCACTGTGTGTGTGCATGCTAAGTCTCTTCAGTCATGCCCAACTCTTTGAGATCCTATGGACTGTAGCCCACCAAACTCCTCTGTCCATAGGATTCTCCAAGCAAGAATATTGGAGTGGGTTGCCATTTCCTCCTCTGGGAGATTTTCCAGACCCAGGGATCAAACCTGCATCTCCTGCAGCTCTGGCATTGCAGGCAGATTCTTTTACTGCTGAGCTACCTGGGAAGCCCCATTAACGAAGACATAATGAGGGAGAATAAAAATATAAGGTGTGAGTGTGTGTGTGTCTCAAAGGAAGGACGCATATCAAACTGATAATAATGGTTATTTAAGGGGATGCTCGTTGCATTGGTGGGTTGAATTACACTGTATACTCCCAAATTGTTTAAATATTTTGTAATGAGCATATATTAAATATTTTGTGTGAAACAGAAAAAAATGATTACAGCACATTAAAAAAAATTTTGGCCTACATGGCACTGTGTCTGTGGTATCTTGGTTGTGGCAGTTGCCTTCAAGTAGTTCACAACACAGTATTTCCTTGAAGCTCCTAAGAATTTCTGGCATATGCTACTGCTTAATAGATGTTCATTAGGTGATTTGATACATAAATGCCCAATGAATGGAGAATATAGAGGGAACAAAAATTTGACCCAACACTTTTCCAGTGATTTCTCTGTATTTATTTTCAAAATCTTATCAGAATAAGAAAATTATCTACAACTGTGTGAGAGTAGAAACATATTTGAAAAGCAAACAATATAGAGAAAAAGGAAAAGCATGGAAAAGTAGTTGTTAAGTTTTAATGATCATATAAACTCTCCTTGCAAATGTTACAATCCCCAAATCAGTGGATTCCTAGTCATAAGATGAATGAGACATTGTGACCAAAATCAGTAAAGCTATTAAAGTATTTAAATGTTTAATTCTTTAAGAATCAAGTAACTGTTAGCCATAAAACTAAATAAGAGAACATCTGGAAGGCAAAGAGGTTGAAAGATTGGAAATTTAAAAAGCAAATGGTGTGCTTAGTGCTACTGAGGGACTTCAGCAAATAGATATAAACCCATGTGAAAATAAATACAGAGTGTGTGTAATTACAATAAGCCCTAAGATGCGTTTAGCATTTATATATCTCCTGGGAAGCTTCGTGAGTCAGAAAGATAAAACCAAAGCAATGGGAGGCTATTAAAATATTATTTCCTGTTGTATTGGAGAACTTGAGAAGAGAATAAACATACCGATTACTTGCATGGCTGGTTCTACGTCTGTCGTGGCCTCTTCCAACAATGACAGCAGCTTGGCTGATATCTGATGCACCGACTCGATGTTACTAAACAAGCTATCCACATCCAGCCGATCAACCTGAAGAAACGCAAACACTGAGCACCAGCTGATGGAGGGAGAGATGCACGCTATTCAAGACGTTTCCTCCTGCTAAACAGTAAGCATTTTATATGCCAGCCCACACTGCTTTCATCAGCTGCTTCTGTAAACATTCTTATTTGGGATTCCTAGAGGAAATGTGCAGTTTTTCATGCAAGAGATTGGGATGTTGCATCTGTTGTTACCTTCCTCTTTTTCTTTATTTTGACTTAATTTTGATGAGTTGAGTATACATCTACATAACCCCCTGTAAGAACCAGAGTGTGAAGAAGATTTGGGCTCCATAGTTGGTGTTTTATTAATTGCCCTCTATGAGGGTACGTATGAATACATATGAATTTAGAACATTTTACTGCTTATACAGCAGAAGTCAGACCTTACTCTAGGCAAGTGACTATTTTCAAAGTTGTTTTAAAACCACAGATGTTCTGAAAGTGATGACAAGTAGATGCGCTGAGTTGTTTCCTGCTTTCTTTCCTTAAAAGAAATGTGAATGGAAATCTTCACCAAATATGTTCTACTAATTAAAGATTCATCATATTTTATAAATTCATGCACACCTTCAAAAGTGCTTCCCAGGTGGCGCTAGTGGTAAAGAATCTGCCTGCCGATGCAGGAGATGCAGGTTTGATCCCTGGGTTCAGAAGATCCCCTGGAGAAAGAAATGACAACACGCTCCAGTATTCTTGCCTGGAAATTTCTATGGACAGAGGAGCCCAGCAGGCTACAGTCCTTGGGGTTGCAAAGAGTGGGACACAACTGAGTGACTAAGCACACACACACACACACCCTCAAAAACCAGTGTAATCGGTTCTAGATCTTATAGCTGGTGCTTATAATAAGTTATTCATTCTTTTACTCAATAATTCCTGAAGTCCTTTTATGTACCAAGAATTGCAATGGAGGCCAATCTCTGTCACAGGCATTGGGTGATTAGTAAAGGATGGCCAATGATCCTCACCTATCCAGGAAGAGCATGATGACCTATGTGCCAGATTTTGCTGGATCCTACTCAAAATCTTTTTGTTGATTTTAAACCAGATCTCATTTCATAATCAAACAGCATCTTGGTTCAGGCTCCACTGGGCTGCCACAGGGAAAATGAGCAGATGTCTTTTATTCATGGTTTTTTTGTACATGAGGAATAGGTGGATAACTAAATCATCAATAGTCAAGTCATGGAGAAGCTTAAAAGATGAAAAACAGAATTACTTGTCCAAAACAAGGTTGACAAAATTAGGGGTGAGAGAGAGACAGCAAGTTCGCCTAAGGATCAGAAGAAAAAGAGTCAAGAAATGAAGGGAAATTGGGAACAGGATATAGAATAAGAGACAGACCTGGAAGAATTCTTGAAAATGAAGGCCAACAATTGCCTCTTCTTTTTTATGCTTTCAACATCAGTTTCTTCTGTGAGTTAAGAAGCAATAGTTAGAACTGGACATGGAACAATTGACTGTTTCAAAATTGGGACAGGAGTATGACAAAGCTGTATATTGTCAGCCCACTTATTTAACTTACATGCAGAGTACATCGTGCAAAATGCCAGGGTGGATGAATCACAAACTGGAATCAAGATTGCTGGTAGAAATATCAATAACCTCAGATATGCAGATGATACCACTCTAATGGCAGAAAGTGAAGAGGAACTAAAGAGCCTCTGGATGAAGGTGAAAGAGGAGAGTGAAAACCCTGGCTTAAAACTCAACATAAAAAAAAAATGAACACCATGTTATCTGGTTCTATCACTTCATGGCAAATATTAAAAGTGGAAATAGTGACAGATTTTATTTTCTCGGGCTCCAAAATCATTGCAGACAGTGACCTGAGCCATGAAATTAAAAGATGTTCTCCTTGGAAGGAAAGCTATGACAAACCTAGACAGCACATTCAAAAGCAGAAATATCACTTTGCCAACAGAGGTCCATATTGTCAAAGATATGGTTTTTACAGTAGTCCTGTACAGATGTGAGTGCTGGACTGTAAAGAAAGCTGAGTGCCAAAGAATCGATACTTTTAAGCTGTGGTGTTGGAGAAGACTCTTGAGAGTCCTTTGGACAACAAAGAGATCAAACCAGTCAGTCCTAAAAGAAATAAACCCTGAATATTCATTGGAAGGACTGATGCTGAAGCTCCAATACTTTGGTCACCTGATGCAAAAAGCTGACTCATTGGAAAAGACTCTGATGCTGGGAAAGATTGAGGGCAGGAGGAGGAGGGGGTGACAGATGATGAGATGGCTAGACGGCATCACCAACCCAGTGGATGTGAATCTGGGCAAACTCTAAGAGATAGCGGAGGACAGGAAAGCCTGGCATGCTGCAGTTCACGGAGCTGCAAAGAGCAGGACATGACTTAGTGACTGAACAACAGTTTCTTCAGCTGTGCTGCATCTATTTAGGAGGCAGGGAGGAGGCGGGCTGCTCATTTTTTAATCTCATCCTTTTTTGGACATTGATCCCATTCTTGAAACCTTGCTCCACAGCTGGACATGGATATTAGTTTGATCAGAATGAAAGTGAAAGCCACTCAGTCCTGTATGACTCTTTGTGACCCCATGAACTATACATTCCATGAAATTCTCCATGGACTTTCACGGAGTCCATGAAATACTGGAGTGAGTAGTAGCCTTTCCCTTCTCCAGGGGATCTTCCCAACCCAGGTTGCAGGTGGATTCTTTACCAGCTGAGCTACTAGGGAAGCCCAAGTTGATCAGGATGTTCTGTTATTAAACATGAAAGCAATACTACATATTGCACCTTGCTTAAAATTTTGTGACTATGTCAGTTGCCTCCTATGGAATATATTCTGGCTGGATATATGGATTTCAACCATCTTGGGAAATTCCTCACCTTACTATCATTAGTCTGGTCCTCAAGAAAACTATAGGACAGGGCATATATGGCTCTTCTGCCTAAAATCTATGGGTTTTCAAGACTTTATTTTATATTAGTTATAAAATAAGACTTTATTTTATATTATATTTTATATTATACAAAATATCTAAAAGGCAGATAACAATCATATGACTTTTTGTTAATCATAATTTTAAATGACACATATCTCTTGAGTACACATATCAATTGAGTAATGTATTGAGCATTAATTAAATCACAAAGGCATAACTTTGCATAGTGCAAAATATGTTTTACAAAAGTTCCATATGAGTCAATTTTTTCTAGATTGATTGATTCTAGATGTGCTAGTTTAACATTTTATAAAATCATATTTTGAAATTAATCCTTCTAAAGTATCAAGTTCCATCCCTAATTTACTTGTTTTATAAGGAGTTATTTCATATAGTGTACTGCCTGGAGAATCCCAGGGACGGGGGAGCCTGGTGGGCTGCCGTCTATGGGGTCGCACAGAGTTGGACACGACTGAAGCGACTTAGCAGCAGCAGCAGCAGCAGCACCCTATTATTTGACCATAAAAAAGGCTGATGCTAAAGAATTGATGCTTTCAAATTGTGGTGCTGGAGAAGACTCTTGAGAATCCCTTGGACAGCAAGGAGATCAAACCAGTCAATCCTAAAGGAAATCAATCTTGACTATTCATTGGAAGGTCTGATGCTAAAACCGACGTTCTAATCATTTGGCTTTCTGATGTGAAGAGCTGACTCACTGGAAAAGACCCTGATGCTAGGAAAGATTGAAAGCAAGAGGAGAAGAGGGTGACAGAGGATGAGATGGTTGGATGGCATCACTGACTCAATGGACATGAGTTTGAGCAAGCTCTGGAAGCTGATGATGGACAGGGTGGTCTGGCATGCTGCAGTCTGTGAGGGTCACAAAGAGTTGGACACACTGAGCGACTGAACAACAACCTTACTATTATTTCATTTATTTGGGGGTCTTCATTCTGAAGGACATAAAGTGCTTAATATTTATTATTTCCTATATTGTTCCAACTTCTCTGTAAAATATGAATCAGTGTGTAAACAGGGAAATTCATGCAGAGTGAAGAGAGTTACCATGCCCAAAATTATGAAGTTCAAGATAGAGTTTGAGCTGGAAATTGATCTTTTATTTCTATGCCACAGTCCATGACCAGCAATTACAAATAATAGAATACTTCATCATCTCTGTTTGGATTTTTTAGCTTGAAGTTTTCACCAATTTGTCACCGCTACAATTTATTTCTCAAGGTCAGAATCCCACATATCTAATTTATATTTTAAATTCATTTTGTAAGGATCTAACTCTGTATTCTATCTGCAATCTGAGCTTGATGCAATGAATTATAAATAACAAAAACATAGGTTTTGATTTCTTTTCTTTCTGAAGGACAGAAAGGATTAAAACATCAATTGGTACAGTTTCAATCACCAATATCCCCATAGCCCATGGGGATCTTGTGAATCATGAGATGAATTCACATTTAGTCTCTACTATGCCAAGGAACAAATAAATGTCTCATCCAAACAGGCTTTTAAAACTGGTAGATGATTTTATAACTACTGATGTAAGTTCAAGGAAGCATTTGTATACATTTATTATTTACTAGAAATGGGCAGTACACAGTCTAGGCTGAGTTATATTTTAAATGAAATAAAATTCACTTTTTGATAAAGAGATTTAGTTTAAGTATACATTATTCTAAGCAAAGTCAATATATAATCTTTTGAAAACACAAGACAGAAACATTAAAGGTCAGTGTTTTGGTGACAGATTAATTTTTTGCTTCACAAAAGTATTCACAGGATATCCTTCAAATAGTAAGTTCCCATTACATTTAAATAATTGCTGTATGTATGGTTGCATGTATATGCAAAACTGCCCAGTCATAAGTGTCTAAGTAAAAGAAAACACATCATTAAAATTTTCTCAATTCAGAGACTGTAATCATCAGTATAGAATTCCTCTGTCACCACCAGCATCTTGTACTCACTCTTTTCAAAACTTATTTTGCATTTTCCCACAATCACATCCCAGCCCCAAGCTCTTTCCTTTGCTCACAAAGGCTTTGCCCTCATATAACTTACAACACTCTACCTATCTGAAATGAAATATGGTAATGGTAGTATTTGCCCAGTAGTTTTGCTCAGCTCCCTGTACTTTCTGTCGCTTCTGGGAGAGGCCACAGTTGCTCAGTTCTACCTGATCTGGTGGACTTGTCAGTCATGGTGCCTGCCCCTGCCCAACTCCCTCCAGTGGTGAGCGTGTGACCCACTGCCATAGCAATTGGCCCAGGATGGCAGGTTGCTAAGCAGAGCCAATGAGAATCTTCACTGATTTTTAATCAGTGGTTGTTGGGAAACAGAAGGGCCTAGATTACCAGCCCTAAGAATATAAGTTTCTATCTTCAGCAGTCATCTTTGTGGAGAACTTGACTGCTGCAAAGTCAGCACAGAGAGGGAAATTAAATCTGACATCATCATGTTGGCTTCTGTATCCACCTTGCCTAAAGCAAGACATCCTTATTATAGAAGCTGATGAGCTGCTTTTTAAAATTCAAGCTAGTTGGAATTTTGTTTCCTGTAACTAACAGGGGACTAATACACTTCTCTTTATTCAGAAGTGAGCCAGAATCTCACTTCTTCTAAGAAATCTTTCCTGCTCCCTTGGTTGGAATTAACCTCTCCCTCTCCTGAGCTGCCATGATTCTTGCTCTGATGACCCAGTGCTTATATTGAAGCCCATTTTATATTTAGGAGATATTTATTAATTTGTCTGTCTTTATGTAAAAACTGTGAGTTCCTCCGGGACATTTGTCTTCGTGAGTTATTTGAATGCCACTGTTTCTAATACAGTGCTAGACTCCCACCTAGTTACTCAATAAAAGTTTGACAATTTGAATTGAATTGAATCATTACAATTGAAATGATCTATTTTCTCTGTAGGAACTGTCAAAAAATATCCTTTTTCTCCACTCTACTAGGGCCTTGAGTCACAAGTATGAGCAGATCAAAGTGGTTTAAAGAAAAAACAGTCAAAATAATTTCATTTGGTTGTTCAAAATATCACATTTAGTGGACATTTTATAATTTTCTGCTAAATTTTATCTGCAAAGAAAACTGTTGTGCTCAGTTTGGCCATTACTAAACCTGGAAGATTTGCTAACAAAGGCTACACGTCCCCCTTCATTTACAACTGGGAAATCCCTGTCTGTTGTCTTCTATTTAATGAACCTTGGGACGGTCAACCTAAACATAGTCACAGACAGGAATAACCAAACCTTCTCAGGTGTTGTGCAAACCCCAACCAGAAACACCTTTAAAAGTGAACATTGAAAAGAAGTTGAGAAACAAACTCTTAAAAAAAATTTTTTTTTTCTTCAGAAAAGTACTTCTTGTATACTGTAGAAAATGGTTGCTCAAAAGTGGCAAGAACCTGCCTGCCAATGCAGGTAGACATAAGAGGCATAGGTTTGATCCCTTGGAGTATTCTTGCCTGGAGAACCCCATGTCCAGAGGAGACTGGCAGGCTACAGTCCATGGGGCTGCAAAGAGTCAGATATGACTGAAGCAACCTCGCACACACAGGTAACTAAAAGAAAGAAAATGCAGTTGCATATAATTCTACCACACAGAAATAACCACTGACATTGCGAGGTATGTCCTACCATATTGTTTTTCTCTGTGTGTGAGTACGACTGTACAAAAGATTTATATACTTTCAACCCTGTTTTAAGTTGAATTTTTTCAACGTAATGAATATGAACATGAACATGAACTTAATGAATATGAAAATCTTTTCATGTCATTAATTTTTCACAATTGCACTATTTTAAATGTCAACATTATATGGAAATACTGTAGTCTACTTAATCAGTCATTAAATCTTTGAAATCTAGATAGATTGCTGTATTCACTATGATAAGAAGCTCTTCTGACTAAAACCATATTCACACACCCATGATTATTTTCTAAGGTCTGTCTAGTCAAGGCTATGGTTTTTCCAGTGGTCATGCATGGATGTGAGAGTTGGACTGTGAAGAAGGCTGAGCGCCAAAGAATTGATGCTTTTGAACTGTGGTGTTGGAGAAGACTCTTGAGAGTCCCTTGGACTGCAAGGAGATCCAACCAGTCCACTGTAAAGGAGATCAGCCCTGGGATTTCTTTGAAAGGAATGATGCTAAAGCTGAAACTCCAGTACTTTGGCCACCTCATGCGAAGAGTTGACTCATTGGAAAAGACTTTGATGCTGGGAGGGATTGGGAGCAGGAGGAGAAGGGGACGACAGAGGATGAGATGGCTGGATGGCATCACTGACTCGATGGACGTGAGTCTGAGTGAACTCCAGGAGTTGGTGATGGACAGGGAGGCCTGGCGTGCTGCGATTCACGGGGTCGCAAAGAGTTGGACACGACTGAGCGACTGAACTGAACTGAATTATTGAGCTAAAGTTATTAATATTTCTTAAGACCCTTGGAAAAGAAATGCAAAAAAGCAAAATGGCTGTCTGGGGAGGCCTTACAAATAGCTGTGATAAGAAGAGAGGTGAAAAGCAAAGGAGAAAAGGAAAGATATAAGCATCTGAATGTAGAGTTCCAAAGAATAGCAAGAAGAGATAAGAAAGCCTTCTTCAGCGATCAATGCAAAGAAATAGAGGAAAACAACAGAATGGGAAAGACTAGAGATCTCTTTAAGAAAATTAGAGGTACCAAGGGAACATTTCATGCAAAGAGGGGCTCAATAAAGGACAGAAATGGTCTGCATCTAACAGAAGCAGAAGATATTAAGAAGAGGTGGCAAGAATACATGGAAGAACTGTACAAAAAAGATCTTCAAGACCCAGATAATCATGATGGTGTGATCACTCATCTAGAGCCAGACATCTTGGAATGGGAAGTCAAGTGGGCCTTAGAAAGCATCACTATGAACAAAGCTAGTGGAGGTGATGGAATTCCAGCTGAGCTGTTTCAAATCCTGAAAGATGATGCTGTGAAAGTGCTGCACTCAATATGCCAGCAAATTTGGAACACTCAGCAGTGACCACAGGACTGGAAAAGGTCAGTTTTCATTCCAATCCCAAAGAAAGGCAATGCCAAAGAATGCTCAAACTACCACACAATTGCACTCATCTCACATGCTAGTAAAGTAATGCTCAAAATTCTCCAAGCCAGGCTTCAGCAATATGTGAACCGTGAACTCCCTGATGTTCAAGCTGGTTTTAGAAAAGGCAGAGGAACCAGAGATCAAATTGCCAACATCTGCTGGATCATGGAAAAAGCAAGAGAATTCCAGAAAAACATCTATTTCTGTTTTATTGACTATGCCAATGACTTTGACTGTGTGGATCACAATAAACTGTGGACAATTCTGAGAGAGATGGGAATACCAGACCACCTAACCTGCCTCTTGAGAAATCTGTATGCAGGTCAGGAAGCAACAGTTAGAACTGGACATGGAACAACAGACTGGTTCCAAATGGGAAAAGGAGTACGTCAAAGCTGGATATTGTCATCCTGCTTATTTAGCTTCTATGCAGAGTACATCATGAGAAACACTGGACTGGAAGAAACACAAGCTGGAATCAAGATTGCCGGGAGAAATATCAATAACCTCAGATATGCAGATGACACCACCCTTATGGCAGAAAGTGAAGAGGAACTAAGAAGCCTCTTGATGAAAGTGAAAGAGGAGAGTGAAAAAGTTGGCTTAAAGCTCAACATTCAGAAAACGAAGATCATGGCATCCAGTCCCATCACTTCATGGGAAATAGATGGGGAAACAGTGTCAGATTTTATTTTTTGGGCTCCAAAATCACTGCAGATGGTGACTGCAGCCATGGAATTAAAAGACGCTTACTCCTTGGAAGAAAAGTTATGACCAATATAGATAGCATGTTCAAAAGCAGAGACATTACTTTGCCGACTAAGGTCCGTCTAGTCAAGGCTATGGTTTTTCCTGTGGTCATGTATGGATGTGAGAGTTGGACTGTGAAGAAGGCTGAGCGGTGAAGAATTGATGCTTTTGAACTGTGGTGTTGGAGAAGATTGTTGAGAGTCCCTTGGACTGCAAGGAGATCCAACCAGTCCATTCTGAAGGAGATCAGCCCTGGGATTTCTTTGGAAGGAATGATGCTAAAGCTGAAGCTCCAGTACTTTGGCCACCTCATGTGAAGAGTTGACTCATTGGAAAAAACTCTGATGCTGGGAAGGATTGGGGGCAGGAGGAGAAAGGAACGACCAAGGATGAGATGACTGGATGGCATCATGGACTCGATGGACATGAGTCTGAGTGAACTCTGGGAGATGGCGATGGACAGGGAGGCCTGGCGTGCTGCGATTCACGGACACAACTGAGCAACTGGACTGAACTGAATTGAACTGACAATAAGTCTAGGTTCATTATGGGCTTCCCAGGTGGTAAAGAATCCACCTACCAGTTCCGGAGATTCAAGAGATGTGGGTTCAATCCCTGAGATGGGAAGACCCCGTGGAGTAGGAAATGGCTACCTGATCCAGTATTCTTGCGTGGAAAATTCCATGGACAGAGGAGCCTGGTGGGCTACAGTCCATGGGGTCACAAAGAGTGGGACACAATTGAGCTCTCTCTCTCTCTCTCTCTCTCTCTCACACACACACACACACACACACACACAAAGTAGGTTCAATATAAGGTCCAACTCTGGACCCTGTATTAGAGTTCATATAGAGGAAATCCACCTTGGATATCATCTGACTCAGTCTCAGAAAACCTGTGTCCTATCTGTCCTTTCTATAAGCCAGTCCCATGCACAGCATCATGGTGAATCCTGGGCATAGTCACTAAATTAGTTTGCTCCAGTATTAATGTTGAAAGCTAAAAGCCGAATGATATTAATATTTTAACTGTAACAAGGTAAGACTGGAAGAATAGTGAAAATGTATTAAAAACAACTCTAGGAAGTGGGGACCCAGTGGGGATGTTCTGAAAGGGAAGAACCAGGTCTAGTTTTATTTTTTGGTGAGGCAACTGAGAAGAGGAAGGCTTGTGAGACAGAAACTGCAGCAAGTGGGGAAGAAGGATGTTGGCAGAAGGCCCTGGCAACCACAGGGCTGGAATAATTATCTAATTACGATGGCATTTACTCCAATGGTTGGCTTCTAGATTACAAAGCTTTTCAGGGTAAACTAGCCATTATTTCCTCAGGTTTCTCAAAACTAGTGATTTGTATGTGTGAACGCTCCTGCTGTGAAACTAGACTCTACACTGGCTGATTGAGTTACACTGCAAGTTAAATCGATATCACAGCTAGACAGCAAGCCTTTTCACTAATCTCACAGTTAAATGCTCCAGTTACCTGACACTGGGAACAGTCCCAGGCTGGGAGACATTCACATAGAAAGGCCTGATCAGTGCAGAAAGTAAGGCTGGGACCCTGGGACAGACCCCTCAGGATGAGCAAGAGAAGGAGCACAGCCAAGAGGTGAGTGAGGAGAGTCTTCATTAGACCAGAGACAGTGGTCAAATGTGAGAGCTTTTGGAGGCCTCTGAGAGGAGCTACTCCATGTTCAAGGTCAGGAGGGGCAGCCGTGAGGAGATACCCCTCATCCAAGGTAAGGAGCAGCAGCTGCGCTTTGCTAGAGCAGCTGTGAAGAGATACCCCATGTCCAAGGTAAGAGAAACCCAAGTAAGACAGTAGGTGTTGCAGAGGGCATCAGAAGGCAGACACACTGAAACGATACTCACAGAGAACTAGCCAGTCTGATCCCATGGACCACAGCCTTGTCTAACTCAATGAAACTAAGCCATGCCGTGTGGGGCCACCCAAGATGGACGGGTCATGGTGGAGAGGGCTGACAGAATGTGGTCCACTGGAGAAGGGAATGGCAAACCACTTCAGTATTCTTGCCTTGAGAACCCCATGAACAGTATGAAAAGGCAAAATGAGAGGATGCTGACAGAGGAACTCCCCGGGTCGGTAGGTGCCCAATATGCTTCTTGAGATCAGTGGAGAAATAACTCCAGAAAGAATGAAGAGATGGAGCCAAAGCAAAAACAACACCCAGTTGTGGATGTGACTGGTGATAGAAGCAAGGTCCAATGCTGTAAAGAGCAATATTGCATAGGAACCTGGAATGTCAGGTCCATGAATCAAGGCAAATTGGAAGCGGTCAAACAGGAGATGGCAACAGTGAATGTCGACATTCTAGGAATCTGGGAACTAAAATGGACTGGAATGGGTGAATTTAACTCAGATGACCATTATATCTACAACTGTGGGCAGGAATCCCTTAGAAGAAATGGAGTAGCCTTCATGGTCAACAAAAGAGTCCAAAATGCAGTACTTGGATGCACTCTGAAAAATGACAGAATGATCTCTGCTCGTTTCCAAGGCAAACCATTGAATATCACCGTAATCCAAGTCTATGCCCCAACCAGTAATGCTGAAGAAGCTGAAGTTGAACGGTTCTATGAAGACCTACAAGACCTTCTAGCACTAACACGCAAAAAAGATGTCCTTTTCATTATAGGGGACTGGAATGCAAAAGTAGAAAGTCAAGAAACACTTGGAGTAACAGGCAAATTTGGCCTTGGAGCACGGAATGGAGCAGGGCAAAGTCTAATAGAGTTTTGCCAAGAAAATGCACTGGTCATAGCAAACACCCTCTTCCAACAACACAAGAGAAGACTCTACATATGGACAACACTAGATGGTCAACACCGAAATCAGATTGATTATATTCTTTGCAGCCAAAGATGGAGGAGCTCTATACCGTCAGCAAAAACAAGACCAGGAGCTGACTGTGGCTCAGATCATGAACTCCTTATTACCAAATTCAGACTCAAATTGAAGAAAGTAGGGAAAAACCGCTAGACCATTCAGGTATGACCTAAATCAAATCCCTTATGATTATACAGTGGAAGTGAGAAATAGGTTTAAGGGCCTAGATCTGATAGATAGAGTGCCTGATGAACTATGGACAGAGGTTTGTGACATTGTACAGGAGACAGGGATCAAGACCATCCCCATGGAAAAGAAATGCAAAAAAGCAAAGTGGCTGTCTGGGGAGGCCTTACAAATAGCTGTGAAAAGAAGAGAAGCAAAAAGCAAAGGAGAAAAGGAAAGATATAAACATCTGAATGCAGATTTCCAAAGAATAGCAAGGAGACATAAGAAAGCCTTCCTCAGCAATCAATGCAAGGAAATAGAGGAAAACAACAGAATGGGAAAGACTAGAGATCTCTTTAAGAAAATTAGAGATACCAAGGGAATATTTCATGCAAAGATGGGCTCGATAAAGGACAGAAATGGTCTGGACCTAACAGAAGCAGAAGATATTAAGAAGAGGTGGCAAGAATACATGGAAGAACTGTACAAAAAAGAACTTCACGACCAAGATAAGCATGATGGTGTGATCACTCACCTAGAGCCAGACAGCCTGGAATGGGAAGTCAAGTGGGCCTTAGAAAGCATCAGTACGAACAAAGCTAGTGGAGGTGATGGAATTCCAGCTGAGCTATTTCAAATCCTAGAAGATGATGCTGTGAAAGTGCTGCACTCAATAGGCCAGTAAATTTGGAAAACTCAGCAGTGACCACAGGACTGGAAAAGGTCAGTTTTCATTCCAATCCCAAAGAAAGGCAATGCCAAAGAATGCTCAAACTACCACACAATTGCACTCATCTCACATGCTAGTAAGGTAATGCTCAAAATTCTCCAAGCCAGGCTTCAGCAATATGTGAACCGTGAACTCCCTGATGTTCAAGCTGGTTTTAGAAAAGGCAGAGGAACCAGAGATCAAATTGTCAACATCAGCTGGATCATCAAAAAAGCAAGAGAGTTCCAGAAAAACATCTATTTCTGCTTTCTTGACTATGCCAAAGCCTTTGACTGTGTGGATCACAATAAACTGTGGAAAATTCTGAAAGAGATGGGAATACCAGACCACCTGGCCTGCCTCTTGAGAAACCTATATGCAGGTCAGGAAGCAACAGTTAGAACTGGACATGGTACAACAGACTGGCTCCAAATAGGAAAAGGAGTACATCAAGGCTATATATTGTCACCCTGCTTATCTAACTTCTATGCAGAGTACATCATGAGAAATGCTGGGCTGGAAGAAGCACAAGCTGGAATTCAGATTGCTGGGAGAAATCAATAACCTCAGATATGCAGATGACACCACCCTTATGGCAGAAAGTGAAGAGAAACTAAAAAGCCTCTTGGTGAAAGTGAAAGAGGAGAGTGAAACAATTGGCTTAAAGCTCAACATTCAGTAAACGAAGATCATGGCATCTGGTCCCATCACTTCATGGGAAAAAAATGGGGAAACAGTGGAAACAGTGTCAGGCTTTATTTTTTTGGGCTCCAAAATCACTGCAGATGGTGACTGCAGCCATGAAATTAAAAGACACTTACTCCTTGGAAGAAAAGTTATGACCAACCTAGACAGCATATTAAAAAGCAGAAATAACACTTTGCCAACAACAGTCCATCTAGTCAAAGCTATGGTTTTTCCAGTAGTTATGTATGCATGGAGAGATGGATTATGAAGAAAGCTGAGCACAGAAGAATTGATGCTTTTGAACTGTGGTGTTGGAGAAGACTCTTGAGAGTCCCTTGGACTGCAAGGAGATCCAACCTGTCCATCCTAAAGGAGATCAGTCCTGTGTGTTCATTGGAAGGATTGATGCTAAAGCTGAAACTCCAATACTTTGGCCACCTCATGCGAAGAGTTGAGTCATGGGAAAAGATTCTGATGGTGGAAGGGATTGGGGGCAGGATGAGAAGGGCACGACAGAGGATGAGATTGTTGGATGGCATCACCAACTCAATGAACATGAGTTTGAGTGAACTCCGGGAATTGGTGATGGACAAGGAGGCCTGGCATGCTGTGATTCATGGGGTCTCAAAGAGTCAGACACAACTGAGCGACTGAACTGAACTGAACTGACAAAGGAAGAGGATCCAGAAGTTCATCCCAAACTTATTTTGACTAATAGCATAAAAGGAAGATGCTCAATTTGATATCTTGGATATAAGGTAGAACGTCAACCCAGGGTTTCTGCTTTGTTTCTCGAATCTGCCTTAACTCAGGGACAAGCAGGAAAGAGTTACTTGATGGAGGCTGGAGGGCTCTTTGGGCTTCTTGTCCTTTCCTGCTCAGGATTTTATATAAAATGTAAAGAGGACAAATAATCCTGCTAGGAATAGCCCTTCTGAGTGGAAGGTTCAGTAAATTTTGTGGCCCTTTAGAAAATCTTTTTAAAAGTATAGAATAAACACCGAGTTATATTGTGAAAACACATGAGAAAATAATTTGAAAACTGTTTGAATCACTGAGGTTATTTTAAGAATATGTAAAATTTTTATGCACCAAATTATATTTAAGGGCTTCTTGATGAGCACAATTAATGGGGTAAACATTTTTGTGTTTTGATCACTTGAGTATTCATTGTGTGTGTCTATACTCGTATGTTTATCCTTTCTTCTCCCTGCACACTAAGAGCTTATTAGGTATAAAAACCAACCAGTCAGAAACAACCAACCAAAGAAACAAAATTATAATCTTTTCAACAGAACATCTATTTCTTTCAGATCTAATATCTGAAAGAAATTACTGATATTAGAAAGGACTGACTCAACATTGGCCAATTTCTCCCCCCTTAATAACACAGTTGCAGAGTTCTAATTTTCAAGAACAGAACCAATGACCAGAAGCATCCGTCCAGCCATGTCTAACAGGAAATGGTGCACACAGGCCAGCCCTCAGGCAGGTTCCATACAGTGTCCTTGGGCTCCCAGTAGGATATGAGCCCCAAGTGGCCACAGAAGTAATCTGCTTACAAATGTTCCCTATCTTACCCTCCTTTCCCTGGTTCATTTCTCATTCCTTTCCCGCCCTTCCAGGGGTCGTCTCCCCAATAAACAACTTGCTCTAAAATCTTTCTATCAGAGTTATTTGAGGGAACCCAGTGTAAGACAGAATGAGGTGGCCAGGGGATATTTTATTGAGTAAAGGCTTGAAGGAGGTGAAGGAGTAAGCTTTGAAGTTATCTTGGGGAAGAATGCTCAAGGCAAACAAAACAGCAAGAGCGAAGGGCTTGAAACAGTGGTGCCTCTGGCTTGTTTAAGGAACACCAAGAAGGCAAGAATGTGGAAATAGGTAAGGTCAGAGAGAACGAAGGACTATGTCATTTTAGGACCATGTAGGTCACATAAAAATGTTAGATTTTGTTAGTAAGATGAAAAGTCATTTTGGATGGCTTTGAGTAGAAGAGGGACGGGCTCTGACTAGTATTTCTTAAAAATTACTGTTTTGTTGAAACAAGGATGGAGAAGAGTTGCATCAGGAGGCAGATTTAATAATCTAGGTGATTACTGATTTGTTCTGGAAGCAGAATGGAAGTAAAGGAGGAGGTGAGAAGTGGTCTGATTTGGGGTACATTTTGAAGGCAGAGCTAATAGCATTTGCTGATAGATTCTATAGACAGTTTGAAAGAAAAAGTCAAGAATGACTCCAGGGTTTTTGCCCAAGCAACTCCCCTTTCTACCGAGGAGAGAAAGACTGTAAGGGGAGCAAATTGTAAAGAGAAAATTAGGAACTCCGGTTTAACATTAAATCTGCGTTGTCTTGTAGATGATCATGTAGAGGTTTGAATGGGAAGATGAAAATAAGCAAAGCAAGCCTTCAGGGAAAATGTCCAGGCTAGAGATACAATTTGTCAACCCTCAGCATGTAGACAGAATTTAAAGGCATGAAACCAGATCAGATCCTCAACAGAGTGAATGGAGACAAGAGAAAAGAGGGCCACAGGCTGAGCCCTGAGCTACTTCAGCATTTACAGGTAAGGATCAACCTGCAAAAAAGACAAAAAGATTGAAGAGGAGTCTTTGGAATAGTAGGGAGAAAAAGATGGGTATGTGGAGTCCTGGGACACAAAAAGAGGTAGCTTTCCTATCAAATGCTGGTATCATTTTTCTGCTAATGTCTAAAGCAACTGTTTACCGCATAAGTAATTAGCATCACTAATAACAAACTGCCTTCTGTCGTGATCATTTCTAGCACTGCCTTGAAATGTATCTTTGATTGTTACTTGGCCTTTTATGTGTTTATGAGTCATTTTCTTGACCATATTATAAACTCTTTTAGGGCAGGATCATGACATAAATTTACATGATTTCCATGCAGAATTCAACAAAGGGCCTAGACACTTTACAAACATTTAATGTTTTAATTTGCATATTCAACTAAAATGTTCCATTCTCCATGAAATATTGCCTGCTTAATCTATCTGGAAGTGATCTGTCCCTTCTGTGAACTCCAACTGGATTTATTGTCTGCACTTATCAATTGTTGCTTTGCATTCCAAGTTATCTTTTCATAGCTGTGAATCTTGTCACCTCTAACTAGGGATTCTTAACACCTCTAACTAGTCCTTCGATGACGAACGATGAGTCTCACATGTCTTTGTGTACTCCAAATAGCCTCAAATTATTGACTCATGTTATCAATGATCTTGTCTGAATCTAAAGTACCCTAAATAAATGTTATTAATAAATACATGTTTCCCCAATATATGCTTCCTTTCTGACCTAGTATTTTTTCTTTGGAATTCAGGATTCATGGCCCTAGGTACAGCAATGCTCATCTATGCTTAGTTCACCTATGTGGAAAGGTGCCCCACATCTCTGGTATCCTGTCAGAGTTTTAGCATCATTATAATAATCACAGCCACTGAAATTTTGTTGCTTATTTTTACAGATAAAAGCAAATTAAAATAGTGGTTTATGCATCTTAGTTCTGAGCAGTGAGATGATGAGCCCGATCTTGTTACTCAGGCTGAAGGGATGACTTTCCTAGATATTAAAATAGATTTTGCCTATCACATCTCTCCTTTTTTCAATTTTGAGCTTTCCAGACCCTGCACTGAAATGGAAAATGCATTCATTTATCTCCTCGTTTGGTCTATCAGGTTTCGATCTGGACAATAGATTATAAAACTTAGAGAAAACTGTAGTTGCCTTAAAATGAAGCTTATGAGGTGATTATAAATGTAACGAACTGGGGGAGAGTTTCCATCATAAAACTGTAATTCAAGGATTTTTTAAAATCCCTTATTTTTTGAGCTGAGGACTTCTGAACAAGCAAAGATAAGAGCTTTCCTTACCTATAAAAAGAAGTTTCACATATTGGAATATTGATGTATCACTTCCATACCCAAGTAAATCTGAATCCAATCTGACAGCAAATTGTCTTCCAAGATGAGGAAACAGAAAGGTTCCTCCCAGTGAAAATCTGAACAGTGATGACTCAATGTCAGTTACGTATTATATGTTAACACAGTGACCTTGTGTTTGGCAGCACTGTTTACTTATGTGATTTTTATTTTTAAATGTAATGTTCCACGACTATAGCTTTTTCTAATCTGATTGACAAACTTTTTATTTTATTTTATTTTTGACAAACTTTTTAAAAAGTGAGGAAAACTTCATTGACTTTCTTCCCCCCTTTTCTAATATGACATCAATTATTTCACCTTATAATGGAGGAACAAATGCCAGATAAGGTAATAAATGTTGAGATTCCACAGTGAGTGTAAAAATGAAGTCTTTGCTCTTAAAAAACAGGGAGTTCTAACCTGGCCATATAGATCATGAGATTCTTCATTGTGATGTGATCTTAGTAACCATGAAAATCAGTATTCTTTAATGACTATGTGTATGTATTTTTGGCTGTGCTGGGTCTTCACTGGTATGCACAAGATTTCTCTGGTGCAGTGAGTGACGGTTACTCTCTAATTGTGGTGCGTGGGCTTCTCGTTGCCCTAGCTTCTCTTGTTGCAATCACAGGCTCTGGGCATTTAGGCTCAATAGTTGCAGTTCATGGACTCTAGAGCTTGGACTAACTAGGTAGGTAGCTGTGACACACGGGCTTAGTTGCCCCTCAGCATTTGAATCTTCCTGGACCAGGATCAAACCCATGTCCTCTTCATTGGCAGGCGGATTCTTAAATACTGCACCACTAGTGAAGTACGAAAGTCAGTATTTTCAGAGGATTTAAGAATATATGTATCAATGCCTCGAGCAGATTTCCAGCAAAAGTATAGTATTTTAAAGTCAGCACATTAGCTCAGAAAAGCCAGTACAAAGCAGAATCAGAAATTCAAATGCATTTCTGAGTCATTGCTCCCAGCATCTCAATTATAGTTAGTAGGAATTGCTTTGATTTACTCAGATTTTTATTTAATATAGCAATTAAAATAAAGCGCTGTGTTTTCTGACTTTCTGGGCAGCTTTTGTTTTTACATTATCAGCCTGTCTTTTATCTCTGCACTCACTCTGTGAAGTCTTGTTATTGAGATGTTTGATCATAGGTGGTGATGGACTCTACAGGAGAAAGGACTAGATTGAGAAGGAGGCAGAAGTGGAGAGAGGGACTTTAGTTGGTTTTTCCCTCCCTTTGGTTTAAAATATAGAAGGATTTCTAGTATTCTAAGCATAGTGTGAGAAAGAGCCAACATATATGGGAGATTATTAAATAGTACAAATTTTCTTATAAACAACTTAATGTATATCCTTATTCTAAAAATGTAGTCTTTTCCTCCCTGAAATCACAATAAAAAGAGAATTAATTGGAAAGTTTGGCAAAGTAAATAAGGTAGAGTCATAGAAAAGGTTTTTATTCTTGCATATAAAATTTTGCTTGTATATTTAAAAAAGATAATGTAGTTTTAAAAGAAAAAGGAAAAAAAGAAAAAATAAGGGCATTATAATTTTAAATTTAACTTTTAATTTTGAAATAATTATAAGTTCACATGCAGCTGTTAAAAAAAAATAGAGGGATCCCCTGAGAAGCCTGGTAGGCTACAGTCCACAGGGTTGCAAAGAGTTGGACACGACTGAGCAACTTCACATCACATAATATCTTGCAAGACTACGCGTGCATTGAATTTTGATATATTATAGAATACATCTGTTGGATCATCAAAAAAAAGCAAGACAGTTCCAGAAAAACATCTACTTCTGCTTTACTGACTATGCCAAAGCCTTTGACTGTGTGGATCACAACAAACTCTGGAAAATTCTTAAAGAGATGGGAATACCAGACCACTTGACCTGCCTCCTGAGAAATCTGTATGCAGGTCAAGAAGCAACAGTTAGAGCTGGACGTAGAACAACAGACTGGTTCCAAATAGGGAAAGATGTACATCAAGGCTGTATATTGTCACCTTGCATATTTAACTTACATGTAGAGTACATCATGAGAAATACTGGACTAGATGAAGCACAAGCTGGAATCAAGGTTGCCAGGAGAAACATCAATATGCAGATATGCAGATGACACCACCCTTATGGCAGAAAGTGAAGAAGAACTAAAGAGCCTCTTAATGAAAGTAAAAGAGGAGAGTGAAAAAGCTCAACATTAAGAAAACTAAGATCATGGCATCCAGTCCCATCACTTCATGGCAAATAGATGGGGAAACAGTGGAAACAGTGAGAGACTTTATTTTTCTGGGCTCCACGATCACTGCAGATGGTGATTGCAGCCACCAAATTAAAAGTCACTTGCTTTTTGGAAGAAAAGGTATGACCAACCTAGACAGCATATTAAAAAGCAGAGACATTACTTTGCCAACAAAGGTCCATCTAGTCAAAGCTATGGTTTTTCCAGTAGTCACATATGGATGTAAGAGTTGGACCATAAAGAAAGCTGAGTGCTGAAGAACTGATGCTTTTGAACTGTGGTGTTGGAGAAGACTCTTCAGAGTCCCTTGGATTGCAAGGAGATCCAACCAGCCCATCCTAAAGGAAATCAGTCCTAAATATTCATTGGAAGGACTGATGCTGAAGCTGAAGCTTCAATACTTTGGCCACCTGATGTGAAGAACTGACTCATTGGAAAAGGCTCTGATGCTGAGAAAGATTGAAGGCAGGAGGAGAAGGGGATGACAGATGATGAGATGGTTGGATGGCATCACTGACTCAATGGACTTGAGTGTGAATAAACTCTGGGAGTTGGTGATGGACAGGGAGGTCTGGCATGCTGCAGTCCATTGGGTTGCAGAGTCGGACACGACTGAGCGACTGAACTGAACTGATAGAACATATGAATGGAGTATGGTGATTGCCTGCATAAATAAGACATGTCTATGAAAAATCAATATCTTGATTCTACTTAGTTTAGGGCAATTTCATGGAAGAGATGAGGCTGATTTTTTAAAAAGTTATGGTTAGTGAACTAAGGTGGAATATATTTGAGGCCTAGAGTACAATCTGAAAAATTTGGAAGTTAACAGATACATGAAGAGTATCTGGGAGTTTCTATGAGACCAGAATTATCCTAATGCCAAAACCAAACAAGAAAAGAAAACTATGGTCCAGTATCTCTCATGAAGAGCGAAGCAAAAATCACCAACAAAATATTAGCAAATAAAAATTTAAAATGTATAAAAAAGATTATACATTATAACTGGGTGAGATTTATCCCAGGTATGCAGTAACAGTTCAATATTCAAAAATCAGTTAATATAATCCCACACATCAGTGGGCTTCCCTTGTGGCTCAGCTGGTAAAGAATCCGCCTGCAATGTGGGAGACCTGGGTTCGATCCCTGGGATGGGAAGATCCCCTGGAGAAGGGAAAGGTTACCTACTCCAGTATTCTGGCCTAGAGAATTACATGGACTCTATAGTCCATGGGGCCTCAGAGAGTTGGACATGACTGAGTGACTTTCACTATGTCATGATTTATGAAGGAAAAAAAATCATATGATCATATAATAGATATAGAAAAAGCATTTGTCAAAATCCAATGTCGAAGAATTAATGTTTTGAATTGTGGTATTGGATAAGACTCTTGAGAGTCCCTTGGATTGCAAGGAGATCCAACCAGTCCATCCTAAAGGAAATCAGTCCTGAATATTCACTGGAAGGACTGATGCTGAAGCTGAAACTCTGATACTTTGGCCACCTGATGCAAAGAACTGATCCATTGAAAAAGACCCAGATGCTGGGAAAGATTGAAGGCAGGAGAAGGGGATGATAGATGATGAGATGGTTGGAAGGCATCACCGACTTAATGGACTTAAGTTTGAGTAAACTTAGGGAGTTGGTGATGGACAGGGAGGCCTGGCGTGCTGCAATCCGTGGGGTTGCAAAGAGTCAGACATGACTGAGCGACTGAACTGAACGGAACTGAATGTCCATTCATGATTTTAAAAAAACCTCTCAATAAACTAGGAATAGAGAGGTATTTCTTCAACTTGATAAAGAATATCTACAAAAAACCTACAGCTAACTTAATGGTGAGAAGCTTGGAGCATATTTACTAAGATCAGGTACTAGGCAAGAGATGTTCCCTCTTATCACACATTTTCCATCTGTGCTGGGAGTTGTAGCTAGTGCACTAAGAGAAAGGAAATGAAGGGTACACAGATTGGGAAGGAAGACATACAACTGTCTTTGCTCATATGTTACACTACTGTCCATGTAGAAATACAAAATAGTCAACCAAAAATCCTCCTGGAACTAAGTGATTACAACAAGATTGCAGGTTACATGGTTAATAGACAAAAGTTAATTGCTTTTCTATATACCAGCAATGAACAAGTGGAATTTGAAATTAGAAACACAACACCATTTACAATAGCATTCCACAAATGAAATATTTCGATATAAATCTAACAATATATGTACAAGACCTGTACAAGGAAAACTAAAAACTCTAATGAGCAAAGTCAAAGAACTAAATAAATGGAAAGACAGTCCATGTTCGTGGACTGGAAGACTTGACATTATCAAGATGTCATTTCCTCCCAACTTGATCTATAGATTCAATGAAATCCTAATCAAAATCCCAACAGTTCTTTATATTGATAAACTGATTTCAAAGTTTATATAGTTTATATGAAGAGACAAAAGACCCAGAATAGCCAACACGATATCAAAAGAGAACAAAGTTGGAATACTGACACCATCTGACTTCAAGACTTACCATTAACCTACAGTAAATCAAGATAGTATGGTATTGGTAAAAGAACAGACAAATAGATTGATAGAAGAGCCCAGAAGTAGAGTCACACAAAGATAGTTAACTTACCTTGGACTATGGAATAAAGGAAATACAATGGAGCAAAGATGGTCTTCTCAAGAAGTGGTGCTGAAACAACTGGAAATCCATATGTAAAGAAATGAATCTAGGCACAGAGTTTACCCTCTTCACAAATTTAACTTAAAATGGATCACAGAACTAAAAGTAAAATGCAAAACTAAGAAAAACACCTCACATAGGAAAAAAGTAGATGACTTTGAGTATAGCAATGACTTTTTAGGTACATCAACAAAGGCGTGATCCATGAAAGAAATAGTTGACAAGTTGGACTTTATTAAAATTAAAAAACCATGAAAGAGCAGGAGAATGAGAAGACAAGCCATAGAATAGGAAAAATATTCTCAAAGACACATCTGGCAAAGGACTATTAATCAAATATCAAAGAACTGTTAAAACTCAGTAACAGAAAAACAAACAACCCATTTAAAAAATGAGCCAACATATTAATGGACACCTCACCAAAGAAGATCTCTGGATGACAAATAAGCATATGAAAAAATGCTTCACATCATATATTACTGGGGAAATGCAAATTAAAGCAATGAGACACCATTAGAATGGCCAAAATCCAGAATACTGATAATACTAAATGCTTGTGTGAATATGATGCAACAGCAACTCAATCATTGCTGGCAGAAATGTAAACTAGTACATTCACTTTGGGAGACAATTTGGTGGTTTCTTAGAAAACTCAACATATTGTTACCATATGATCGCAAAATC
Organism: Oryx dammah; assembly: GCF_014754425.2. Lineage (NCBI taxonomy): Eukaryota > Metazoa > Chordata > Mammalia > Artiodactyla > Bovidae > Oryx > Oryx dammah. The sequence continues at coordinate 19,242,344 of NW_024070187.1, forward strand.
ATGTATCTTGGTTTTCACCCAAGTGGACTCAAAACTCGTCCACACAAAACTGCACAATGTTGTTGTGGCAGCTTTATTCATAATTGTCAAAGCTTGGAAGCAACCATGATGCCGTTTGGTAGGTGAATGTATAAACAAACTGTGGTGCCTCCAAACAATGGAATACTGTTCAATCCTAAAAGAAAATGAGCTATCAAGCCATTAAAAGATGAGAAGGAATCCTAAATACATATTACTAAGTGGAAGAAGTCAATCTGAAAAGACTACATACTGTGTGATTACAACTGTAGGACATTCTGGGAAGAAGAGAGGATTTTTAGGGCAGTAAAAGTACTCTCCACAATACCACAGTGACATGTCATTGTACATTTGTAAAATTCCATGTGTGTGTACATGTGCTAAGTAGCTTCAGTTGTGTCAGAATCTGCAACACTGTGGACCATATCTGGTCAGGCTCCTCTGTCGATGGGACAACACTGAAAGTGAATAATCATGTGAACTCTGGACTTTGGGTGGTAATGATATATCAATGTGCTAATATTTATCAGTTGTAACAAAGCTAACACTGGTGTCAGAGTAACAAAACTAACACTCCAGTGGCGGATATTGATGATGGGGAAAATTATACATGGCGTCAGGCCAATACAGGAACTCTTCCCTCAACTTTGCTTGAACCAAAAGTGCTCAAAAAAAAAAAAAAGTCTTTAAAAAAAGAGTAGCTGGATAATATAAAAAAAAAAAACAGGAGGGGAAAAAATTGCGTGGTTGCCTGTTCAAAATGAATGACTTATTTTTGGCAACAGTTAAAGTCTTTTAGTGGAGGTGACAGCTAGAGAGGACAATTTTGACAAGAGTCCTTCTATGACATTTCAAAATTCATGACAAAAATTTGCTCACCTACGATTTCCTCTATTTGTTATGTAGGCAAAGTTTTAACAAATAGCTTTGAGAAGTCTGATTTATCTACCTATCGATCGATAAGAGCTTCCCTGGTGGCTATATATCGATCTATAAATGAAATATATAAATAAGATATATACATATAAATGATATATATATATATCGATCTATAAGTTATAATGGTATATTTGAATAATTATTAGATAAAATATTTCTGTCTTGGTTCTTTTATCTTGTTTTTCAGTGAATTATCATGATCATAATTCTGTTCTTTGTTCAGTGAGATTGGTAAAATTTTATTACATGTTATTGTCTAAAATCCTCTTAAGGAGAAGTGGGTATGTAAGAGCTGGGCTCGGTGGGGATTAGGGAGGAGGTTCAGACAGAACTAAGGTAATCTCAGGGCTTCCTTGGTGGCTCAGATGGTAAAGAACCTGCCTGTAATGCAGGAGACCTGGGTTCGATACCTGGAGAAGAAAATAGCTACCCACTCCAGTATTCTTACCTGGAGAATTCAATAGAGCAGCCTGGCAGGCTGCAGTCCATGGGGTCACAAAGGTCAGACATGAGTGAGTGAAGAGTATGGTGGTGGTTTTGGAAGGGTAATCTCAGAGAGTGCATCCAAGGAGCAAAAGTAAAATTGAGAGAAAGGCAGGCTGTCCAGCGGATTTGCTACACAGCCTCTGTGCTCTGTATAACTCCTGGGAGCACCTTTCATCTAAGGAGCCATCCAAGGGCTGCATATTGAGGTAGAACCCAGCTTTGAGAGGTCAAGGCAGACACCAGTTATGTCAAACCAGAAACCTCAGATGACAGGGCAAACTTGAGTAGTTCCCAGAACATGTACTGAAGCTGCAGTCCCTTTCATGTAGGACAGCAATGGACTCATTCTGGTGAGGAGGGAGTCCTTACAAATATGGCCACTTGGGACTTCCCTGGAGGTCCAGTGGTTAAGACTCCGTGGTTCCACTCCAAAGATCGGTTTGATCCCTAGTTGAGGAAATAGCATCCCACATGCCACATAGCATGGCCATAATAAATAGATACTTTTAAAAAATACAGCAAACTCCAGAGGAAAATAAAAATCATTCATCAAACTAAAATGTAGTAAGTACAACTTAAAATTCGCAGGACAGCGGCTGAGCCATGACCATCTTTTTGCTGTGTGCATGCCTAGTCACTAGTCATGTCCGACTCTTTGTGACCCTACGGAGCCTGCCGCTCTCCTCTGTCCATGGCATTCTCCAGGCGAGAATACTGGAGTGGGTTGCCACGCCCACCTCTGGGGGATCTTCCTGACCCGGGGACAGAGTGCGCGTCTCTTAGACCTCCTGCGTTGGCATGCCGGTTCTTTACCACTAGCGCCATCTGGGAGGCCCACAGACAGATTTCCATGGCATTGCCATATTTGAAAAGTATTTTTATTACCATCATGCATTTACATCCTTCTCCTCCCTGGCTCCTTTCAGAGATGATTTATCTACTCTATGTTCTCTCCTTATGCATAAGCTTCTCTATCAGGATAGATGCCATAGTTTAAGCTATAGCAGCTTCACTCAGGTGGAGGACGGGAGCAGGAAGCTGAATTCCCTGGGCCCCATGGTACCTTCCCTCTCTTGCACTTTGAAAACAAAGGGCAAGTTACGGATTTGTCTTAACTCCTTGTCTTTTGTGCTCTCCTATTCCAGGCCTTCCCTTGCCCACTGTGGACCCTGAAGGAGAGGGTTTGGATAGGATGTCGGTTCAGTATGTCATAGGCCACATATGGCACACAGCACGATGGCCATCGCAACATCTAGATTTGCATGACAATACTGGTAGGCACCACTTTCCACTTGAGGGCTCTCCATCCAGAGAGAGCTTGATATTGTTCTCAAATTTATGCCCCTTCAATGAAGAAAATAAAACATTTCTCCATTTAAATTAGTACTTGTTATTTGTGGTTTAAAATAAAACATGTAAATAAACTCTTCAGGGGGAAAAGTTTCCATAAGGGTGTGTATATATACATATATACATGGTATGATTACAGTATCGTGAAATATTTGGGTATGTTCATATATGTCTAGACAATAAACAAAAATATTTATAGTGCTTATTTCTAAGTGGTAAAGCTATACATGTTTATTTTCTTCTATATATTTTTTCAAATGAAAATTATTTACAAAATTGCTGCCAGAGAAGGCAGTGGCACCCCACTCCAGTACTATTGCCTGGAAAATCCCATAGACAGAGGAGCCTGGTGGGCTGCAGTCCAGGCGGTCGCGAAGAGTCGGACACGACTGAGCGACTTCACTTTCACTTTCACTTTTAAGCATTGGAGAAAGAAATGGCAACCCACTCCAGTGTTCTTGCCTGGAGAATCCCAGGGACGGGGGAGCCTGGTGGGCTGCCATCTCTGGGGTTGCACAGAGTCGGACACAACTGAAGCAACTTAGCAGCAGCCATAAATTCTAACAGGAAATTGCAACTGATCTCTTATCACTACAAAATGATTTGTCCTTTTTTCATAAAATACAAAAAGTCAAGTATAACTTCACACAATTAGAGCAGATACGAACAAATCCAAAATAAATACACATAACTTTCTTGTTACATAAATGAAAACAGACTAAATGTGTATTCAAATATATACACATAAATAGAATATCCTTGGAAGGGTAAAAAGAAGCTGCTAATGATGTTTGCCTCTAGAAGATGAAACTGAATAGCTGTAAGATGTTATTATGTCCTTGAGATCTTTGGTATTTTTGTATTATGTGAATTTCACAAATTTAAAAAAAAAAGGAAAAACATGTATTTAAATTTATCTGACTATTCTTTTCAATCACTTCTTGGTCCTTTCCTTACACATAAAACTGTTTTCCATTGTTAGGTTATTCCAGACAGTCATCTGTACCCTGATTCATTCAAGCAAGTTCACTCAGACAAGCACAGGGCTTTTCTCAGTTTTCAACCTCCTTCTTCCAATTTTCACTCTTATAAACGGACTTGCTTCTTCTGGGGCTGAAAACACATGAATCAGCCGCACAGAGAGAAGACATGGAGGGAGTCCAACGTGGTGAACAGTCTTCTCAGCAAGAGAAAAGACATCCATCAGATGACTTCCCAAAGTCCCTTCCAGCCTAACCTGTACATGTGAAATATTTATTTATGTTGCCTCTGGTTTAGCTAAGCATGATTTGCGGATCATTTCCATAGTAACATGAAAACTATGCATTAATTTCTAAATTTTGACACTCACTAATGACAGGTGGCCTATGTGCAAAGTCCATGGTATTGAAACAGGACACGTGGAGTGAATGTCCAAGAAAAAGGCGGTAAAGTTAATGAATTGGTGGTGTAAATGAACTACCTCAGCATGCATATAGATTTAGAAGGATTTAGATTTAGATTCTGAATCCTCTGAATCCCTGAACATGTGTTTTACTTAACCAAAGCTTAAAAGCATAATGAAGTGGGGAAAAGGTGGATCTGACATGAGAATTCTGAGAAACCTCCAACTGATTGCTATTATAACAGTGGAAAGGACATGGACTACTGGACTGAAGCTAATTCCACAAAGAGGAAGGCAGAGAGCACTGAAAGATAACTAAACTTTGGGAAGTGCCGGATGTGAAAAATCAACAAGCTATAAACAATCCAAATAGAATGACAAAGGAAATATTAGTTAGAATTATGAGAATGGTAACTCAAAGTATTAAGAGTCAAAGTTAAACAAGCCAAGTAAATAAACATGTTGCATAACAGACACATTTTATTTTACGTGCTCTGAAGCACCAAGTCTTAGCATTGCTCCTAAGAGTTACATAGGAAGCAAAAAAATACGACAGAAGTGAAAACGCAAGCAAAAATTAAAGAGCATACCCAGGTGTACAGCCCAGCAAAGGCATGTGTACCGGTGGTACTAGCTTAATTCACCAGTGTAGCTGATGGTTTAAAAGAGAAGACGTTCTAAATAAATGTCTTATTCCATTTGGTTCAAAAAAAGATTATTAATTCAAAGGAAGGCATTTTCTTGTATATGTAGTCTTTTTAAATTTTTTTTGTATTGATCATTAACTCATCAAGGGAGAGAGCTTTGGTAAATTGTATTTTTTTTAAACATGTTTCAGTCACACATGCTTTTATACATATTAAATAGTTCAGAGTCAACTTAAACAAGAGAAAGAAGTAAAGACAGAGAATATAGACAATTCTTTTAGGATCAAGAGAGAGTTTTTGTTTGTGTTTTTTAAGATAGCCGATGATGGCGAGAAAAATCCATCCAATAGGCAGAGTAAAACCAATTACACAGGACAGAAAAAGGACACTGGCAGGACCAAAATTCAGAGGATAAAATCCTGTGTAGTAGAGACGTTCTCCTTAATTAAAAGCAGGATCCACCAGCCAGGTTATATGAGTGGAGAGGCAGGTAGGTTTAGACTTGTTGAAGAGTGTGGGCACCTTCTTATTGTGACTATTTTCTCCATGAAATGATAGAAGAGGATGCTAACTGAGAGAAGAAAAAAGTGTCTGAGGTGTGAGGAGCAAGAAGAAGATATGAAAGAGTCCTTTCAGAGACATTTCGGGGGCCCCGAAGAAAATGGTTATGAATTTTAAAAGAGATTGGTTCAGCTGCATGCGGTAAAGGTAGAAAGTATACAGACAATTGAATTTCATTAAAGGCAGCTTTTTTTCAGGCAAGTAAATGAAAGAGAGCAAGAAAAGGGAATTGAATTCATCTGCAAGGAATGATTTTACAATGAAGGCGCCATGGAAACCAGACCAGGTGTGGGCTTGATGAACACGTGAATAGGCAGTGGTGAGCTCAGTAGCTGAGAAGCCGCTGGAGAAATTGCTCTAGAAATTGCTGGAGACAGGACCAGTGGGAGTGAGCTGAGAGGACATGGGGGTTAGAGAAGCAAACTTGGAATCCTGATTCAGAAGGCATGAAGTTACTGGTAGTGATGGTTGTAGGATGTGCCCCTGGAGAGAGCCGCTGAGATGGGGTTGAGGAAATCTCATTGAATATAATGAACAAGTCAAAGAACTGAGTGAGAGTCTGTGCCTGAATGTTAAAATTGCTGAAAATGGATGGCAAAATTAGGTACAGAGAGAGAGAAATTATGGAGACAGTGTGTTAGGTATAAAATTTTCTGAAGAATAGGATTAAGGACTGGACCATAAGGGAGGGTAAATATTTGATAGTGTCTGAGGCCACGTGCATTTAAAAAATCAATATTTGAATAAATATGTAAATAAATATTGTATTAACAACCATGACTATCTGCCAGAATAGAGGTTGCATCAATGAAGCTAGCTTAAATTAAGTGAAAAACACACCAAAAATACTTTAATATATTTAGCAATGAATTGAGAGCAGCTTGTTATCATGACTATAAATGTTATTCTTACTCTTACAGAATTACTAAGAAATTTCCAGATTCATAAAATTGTCTTCTAACATGAGAACTGCAAGAGGATTAAATCAGAATACCAAGGAAGTGTTTGGAACAGGACCTGACAAATAAGTACCTAATAAAAAGTCATGAAGGAGGAAAATGAAAGATGACTCCTGATGAAGGGAAAATGTTTTGCCTATTTGGCCTCTTCACTTTATCAGTTCAGTTCAATTCAGTTGCCCAGTCGTGTCCGACTCTTTGTGACCCCATGAATCGCAGCACGCCAGGCCTCCCTGTCCATCACCAACTCCCGGAGTTCACTCAGACTCATGACCATAGAGTCAGTGATGCCATCCAGCCATCTCATCCTCTGTCGTCCCCTTCTTCTCCTGCCCCCAATCCCTCCCAGTATCAGGGTCTTTTCCAATGAGTCAGCTCTTCGCATGATGTGGCCAAAGTACTGGAGTTTCAGCTTTAGCATTATCCCTTCCAAAGAAATCCCAGGGTTGATCTCCTTCAGAATGGACTGGTTGGACCTCCTTGCAGTCCAAGGGACTCTCAAGAGTCTTCTCCAACACCACACTTCAAAAGCATCAATTCTTCGGCGCTCAGCCTTCTTCACAGTCCAACTCTCACATCCATACATGACCACTGGAAAAACCATAGCCTTGACTAGACGGCCCTTAGTCGGCAAAGTAATGTCTCTGCTTTTGAATATGCTATCTTTGCTTTATACATTGGCTTAAATTAAAAAAAAAAATACATTTACATCAAAGGTCACCTTGATCTACACTGGTTTTCCCTGATTTTTAGACCGGATACTTTACCTGTCATTTCTGAGAAGAGTCTTTTGCTAAGAAATGTAAACTACTGGGGAAGAGATTTAATAACTGATGTTAGAACAACTGACTTACCATGTTTTTATAATCGTGGGGTACATGTTAAGATGCCAAACCCAGAATCCACAAAGTTGGAGATATCTGGCCACTTAAACATGGCAAAAACAAATGAATAAGCCTTAAAGAAGGTTTCAACTTTTTAACCTTAGTCAATGTTAGAAGGCAAAAGACAAACTGAGAAAATCAGCTGCCACATATAAATAAAAGGAGATTTTATAAAACAATAAGAAAAAGACAAGCCATAATTTTTTTCAAAAGGGCAAAAGATATGGATATGAATAAGGATTAAAAAGAAGCAGCTGATGAATATATACTTGTCAGAAGAAACCAAAGGTACCTGGTCTTCACTGTTGTTTATAAACCAATAATGCTCAGCTGTAAAGATGACGCAGCAGCATACCAGCTCAAGCAACGATGTGGCAAGGAAAATTAGAACACTGTCAACTTTTTGGTTTTAAGTAGGCAACTTTTATCAAAATCCTAAGTATGCATATCTTTTGACCTAGCAATTCCACTCCTAAGAATTTATTCCAAGCAGATAAGGTGACAATACCCAAAATATTTGTATTTCAGCATCAGTAATGGTAGAAAAACATTGAGAAGTGTTAGTGGTCATGAAAATAGATCCAACAGACTGCTGAATGTAACAAGTGTATTACAAAATAGCATGTGTGGTTCTGATTATGTTTATCTATAAAATATATGTGTGTGTTTTGATATGCAAGTGTCCAAACTGATGTCTGAAAGGATGTTTCCAACCATGTAAATAGTGATTATCATTGAGTCATGGAATTCCTGATCATTTTTACATTCTGGTTTATGTTTTTGTATATTGTTTGAATTGCATGTGAGGACCACTTACCACCCTAGTGATTTTACATATATGTAAAAGAAAATTCTTGTACCTTTATTCTAATTCCCTGAAAAGTTCTTGAATAAAGAAACATTAACTTATAAACACCTCTAGTTTTGTCTTAGGCTAGTTCTACCTAAGAGAAAATTGTTACCTTACATTCAGGTTCATTTCTATGCTTTATTTTACTTAGCTAATAGGCATAATTCAATTGAGCTCTCAACATAGGGGAGAAAAAAATCCACATAGTTTTCTCTTCTGAAAACTTGACCATCTTTAGATCAAATTAAGTGCTTTGTTCTTAAACTGCTTGAAAACTTAACCACTCAGAGTTTGTTGGCAGTTCCATGGGAATTCAAGAAAGAACACATCAAAATTTCAAAGTGGCGAAAACTGTGAATTTCCATTTCCCCATATCTTAGAATACAGTTTCCCTGATGCTGGGTGTCCCTGTGCTGACAGAAGTCTGAATCTGGTGATGACTTCTGCTGCCTTGAACCCAGGGCTTCAGGGGAAGGGCCATGGCTCCTGCCATTGCAGCGGTAGAGGATAAGGATCCTTGGATACACTTGGGTTCTGTGATTTCCGGGTTCTGGTGATCCTATTTGGAATGGGGTTGGAGGGACCCTCAAAGTTGCATTTACCTGTTTATTTCTCAAGGGCTGAACCACTTCTCGAACGCACAGTTCTAGGTCATTGAGATAGTCCTTTTCCGTCTGTATCAGCTCCTTGATGATTTTCGCACGCTTTGCCATCATTCTCCGAATCTGATGCTCATCCTCCTGAGTTAGGGTCTCAGCCGTGGAACACCCAGCCTGTGGTGTCATCTTTTCTGTTAAATGAAAATGCGTATTAATACACCTGAGACATTCTGTTAGGATTTCTTGTTCTTTGTTACAAACATCCATCACCGCAGAATTATTGATAGCAAGGAAGAAGGCTTAGGTGTCTTCACCTGTGTTCTTGGGAAGTGATGTGTGGATGTTCTCCTTCAGGCTGGAATGCTGTGAAACTGTGAGCAGGAGTGGGGTTTAAGAATGTATATTTCTAACAAGTCAGTTAAAAAATACTTGACATGTCTTGTCTTTAACATACCCCACTGCTACTATAGTAGGTTATAAACCTGATCTTCAGCTAGAGGTAAAAATGTATAAAATCATAGTATGGAACTTCTCGACACATTTGCTTTTAAATCAAGGGAAGATTTTTTAAATTTGTAAATGGAATACTTTCCAATTTGTATCTATTAAAAATAATTGTCCCTCATTCTCAGTAGGTGGTATGTAAATCTCTATAATATGGAAAACAATTACATGTGATTGAGAATTGTCTTTCAGTTCACAATCAGAATCCATGAGGAGTGAGGCAGTGGTAGATTAAATAAATTTCAACCAAGATTTCTTATGCCTCATCTTCAATACTATGCAAATCTTGTTATTGCAAAATTTTTGAACTGCCAAATGGAAATATTTGTTTAAAAAAATCACAGTGCTCAGAAGATGTTGAAATAAGTGGGAAGCCTCACATGTATAGAAGGGTTTTATAGAAGGTATAATGTGAGCAAGCTAAATATCTTCAAGGATGAGTTTCCCACAGTGACGTAAAATTTTGCAAGCCACAAACTAGGTCACAGATGGAATAAAAGTAGTGATAGATAGTGGGGCAGCAAGTATGTGTGTCTGTAAATGAATTCACTTCAGACTTGAAGTCATTACAAACTTAATTTTCATCATAGTCTCTGTAGTTGCAGAAGTAACTTTATTTCCCTTAAAACCAATATGATTCTAGTAACTGATAAGTAAGACATCTTTAGGGCTTTGCAGGTGGCAGTAGTGGTAAAGAACCTGCCTCCCAATGCAGGAAACTTAAAGAGATATGGGTCTGATCCTTGGATGGGGAAGATTCTCTGGAGGAGGGCATGGCAACCCACTCCAGTGTTCTTTGCCTGGAGAATCCCATGGACAGAGGAGTCTAGTGGGCTATGGCCCATAGAGTTGCAGGATCTTCTCTTGGCTGACTCCAGAAAGAGCCAAGACAACCGAAGAAATATAATAGCAGAGCTAATGATTCCACGTAAAGAGAGACTGCCCCAAGAATGTGAAGAGACACAAGAAGTATCGAGCACTCCTCTCTCTCTTGCTCAGTAACTTCAGGAGTCCAGGCAGAGGCTGGAATGATGCTGTGAAGGTAATTCCATCATTATCTGAAAGGTGTACTAGTTTGCTTTTTGGACAATCCTGACTTGAAGGTGAATATGCTTCTGGGTCATTTGCCTGGAAACTATTCTTCCTTCATCAGAAAAGAAGGATTTGACAAATACCATCTAAGTAGTGTGTCTGTAAATGAATTCACTTCAGACTTGAAGTCATTACAAACTTAATTTTACAAAGCTTGGCCATTCAGTGCTAGAGAAATAATCTACATCAGTTTTTGAAGGAGAGAATCATGGAAGGAGCTTTCATATCTTGAAGCAAATTTTGAGAATTTAGAGGTGCTTGATAATTTGTAGTACTCTTATTGGAAGGTATAAAAAGCTTGTCTTTCAGCACCCCAAATTTGAAGGAAAAGTTATAGTGAGATGTCAGTATTGTGAACTCTATTGGATATAAAAGAGGAGGGCAGGTCAGGAGGTGAGGAGATATGTAGTGAGCAGATTGTATTTAGAAACTGACCTTGTGACCTTTGTGAGCCTCCTTTTGACTGTTCCTTTTAAAAGCTGGGGGGTTTGGAGTTAAAGAGCAAAGGGGATAATGGGGGTTCAAATAATCTGTCAGTTTGGGGGGACTAGCAAAGAGAAGGGAGTCTTTTCTGATTTTTGGCCAAGAAATATTCTAAAAATACACTCTCAGGTTCTTGTTAGTTCTCAGTTCTGGAACTCAATTACTTCATCAGTTTAATTTACTTTACCAATTTCTCCAGTTGCTGCACTTTAAATGTACAATCCTAGATTTATTAATTAAAAATTATATGTTCTAATCCTGCACAGTATCTTGTTCAAAACCAAGTTAGGAGGTCACAGTGGTGGAAACAGTGTTAGTCAAGATACTTAACTTCAGAAACTTTTCTGTTCAGGTATAAAAACCTTCTTAGAGAATTCAGAGTGGCGTGATCTTGTGAGCTATCTTGTTTGCTCTTTTGACTCAAGTTTATTGTGGGAACAAAGACTTACATCATTTTCCCCTCCAGTCTCTAAACACATTCTACATCTGCATTTCTTAAACCAACAAACTCATGATACACTGTGAGCACAAGCTTTGTTGTTATAAGGTCCTTCTTGACCTTTAAAACTTTTATCTTTTAATTATACAGTGTTTTTACATATATGCATTTTTATATAAAACTATTTGTAACACATGAATACAACCAACATAGATTACCAAGTCAGCAGTCAGCTGTAATAATCTTTTATTTCTAGATAAAGCCACAGAGGAGCTGAATATTTAGGAAAGAAGGAAAAATAAAACTTCCAAAATGACTATTTTCCAGGAGCTAGCATAAACTAAAAGACTGTGCCAAAACTAAAGGGAAATGGAAGCTAAAAGAACATTTAGATAGTCTTGAATCTTAAGTGGTGGTCCAGTGGTTAGGACTTTTTGCCTTCTAGCACAGGGAGTACAGGTTCAATCTCTGCTTAGGGAGTTGAGATCCTGCATGTTTCGTGATGAAAGACCAAAACATAAAATAATAGAAGCAATATTGTAGCAAATTCAATAAAGACTTTAAAAATGGCCAACAGCAAAAAAACAAAACAAAACAAACAAACAAAAAAACCCATTTAGTTTGTTTTAACCAGAATACTGCTACCATGCATGAAAACTGTAACATGTAACTGATCCTCAACTCCAGCCTCTTTCTTTCACCCTCAAGTTTTATTTTTCCAGCAGTGATGATGAATTTTCACTATTCTAGCCACAAATTTCATGAGGAACATATGTGGAAATTCTTGGCCAAGGAAGTTTATGTAAAAGGATTTTGCAGCAGTTTGGGGAAAGGATAATCAGACTTAAGATCAGCTTTGCCACTAAGAAAACTTGGTGGATAAAAAAAATAGTTAACCTTACAGAGCCTCAGTTTCTTCATCTGTAAACTAGGAATGAAAACCATCACATTGAATGAGCAATGGTATATGGATGTTCCATAGGGTCTTTGCTGCTGCTGCTGCTAAGTCGCTTCAGTCGTGTCCGACTCTGTGCGATCCCATAGATGGCAGCCCACCAGGCTCCCCCATCCCTGGGATTCTCCAGGCAAGAACACTGGAGTGGGTTGCCATTTCCTTCTCCAATGCATGAAAGTGAAAAGTGAAAGTGAAGTCGCTCAGTCGTGTCCAACTCTCAGCAACCCCATGGACTGCAGCCTTCCAGGCTCCTCCATCCATGGGATTTTCCAGGCAAGAGCACTGAAGTGGGGTGCCATTGCCTAAAACCATATAAATGTTAGTTATTTCCAGACACGGGAATAATAGGCTTCCTTTTTCTCTACTCTTGACCTTTTCCACCATCTAGGGCAAATAATGATCTCATTATTTTATAGTTATCAACTTGTCAAGAAAAATGTATGACTTGAGGTGGGTGGACAGCTGTATTCAGATGGGAGAGAAGGAGAAATAGGGGCATGGCTCACGGAGGAAATTGAGACTAGAGCTGACGTTTGGAATCCTGGGTAGCTTTCCTAGGCTAGCTGTATGCATGGGGAGAACCCTCATCTTTTTGAGGGATGAAAAAGCCCCCAAAGTTTGCTTGTGTGGGGCGTGGTTGAGGAGGTTGATGACAGTCTTCACTGATAGCCCATGTTTTGCTTAGAGTTTGTATGTGCTCTTTCTGCTTTGCTATTGTTGCTGTTGCTATTGCTGCTGCTGTTATTGGGGTGATTGAAGGAGAGGTAATTAGTTTTTTCAAGCTATAAAATTATATTTTTGAGGTTAAGTGCCTAGACTTTGTGCCAGACTTCCTGGGTTCAAATTCCACCTCCAACATTAGATCTGTGACCTTGAACAAGTTATTTAACTCTCTGTGCACCAGTCTCCTCATCTGTAAGTTAAGTGATTGTGAAGATGAAATGAGTTAATGTTTGTTAAATACAATAGTGTCTTTAAGAATAGTAGATACTCTGTTAATATTTGCTATTATTATTAGAGGCAATTCCTGTTTATTAGCTATAATATAGTTTTCCCTGTATTTTAGCTGTATTCTAATTTAGTGTGTAAACTTCTCAAAATATTTTCATGCATATGTAATTGTACATACAGAAGTTATAATAATTTTTGGTGAGCATATTATATGTGTATATATATGTATATATACACACATATATACATGTACATACATATATCTTTATTCTTTACAATAACAGTATGATCATCAGACACTGCCATTTATTTGCCTGAGCAATATTTATTCTCCCATTTTTTAAAAAATAAATTGAACTCTGAATGGATAAAAATGTTTACTTCTTAGATTCTTTTTCAAACTATGTCTCATCTTATGGCAAATAAGATGTTAAGCAGAAATCTCTGAGAGGGGTTTCAGGAGTTTTTAAAAAGCAAATTTGGCTGGGATTCTGCTTGTTCCATCCTCCACCCCTTATGGTTCTTGCCTTCTTTTTATTGTCTGGAATGTGAATGTGAATCCTGGAGGGGCGGCAGCCATGATGGAACATGAAGTACTAGTCACAAAGATTAAATCTATATACAATGGACAGCAGTGTGTGGAAAGATGTGAAGTATCTCTTTACTCCTACACTTCTGGTATGAGATACATAAATATCCATGTGTTAGGCCACATTTTTTTCTGTTCTTTTTAGGAAAGTTTATTCCTATGAGATAGATACTTTGGTCTCTAGAAATTCGAGTGCTGCAAATAATGCAACCTACAGTGTGAAACTGGCCTTGCGAGGAGGAAGGCTATCAGGAGGACATTTGTAGTCTGGAGAGTTGGTTACCATTAAAATCCAGTGGCAAAGTATTTGGTAAACCTATATTTCTGCATACCAAGACATATAATTAGAGAATTGGTAGAAAATCAAAATGTTAGCATGTTTTGGTTCTTCCTTTCACTTTCAACAAAAGCTTACCAATGAGATCTGAACTCAGATCGCAGCTAGCCAATCTACAAGAACAGATGGAAGAAAACACCCAAAAAAGATATTCTGCTGGTGGCCTGTAATTTAAATAGCCCAAAAGTCCCAAAATCGACTGAAAATGCCAACCACTCCCATTCTTAAAGGAAAGCCCAGGAAATAGCTTTAGCAGGAGATGAGAGTGATGCCTCAGGGCTTCTTCTTCCATGAAGAGTACTCTGCCATTACAGAGAGGGAAAGCATACCAGCCCGGATAAATTTTAATGGTGCTGAGAGACTTCCAGAGGCCATCAGGCTAGGGAAATTCTATTAATGCCAGATCCCACCTTCTTGGGCCTAATCCCTGAGTCTGACTCATGGTTCTCTGCTAATACCCTGCTGTCCTTCTGAATGGAGAGACTTCTGGGCTTTGGAAAGTATCTCTGGCCATTAGCGGTCCTGACTTACCTCTTAATTATTAATATACTTTCTCCTGGTTTCTATAATCTGGATTCTTGCTCACTGTACTAGGCAGAAAACAGTCTTTCAAGGATGTCCACATCCTAGTCCTCAGAACTTGTGAGTATGTTACCTCACCAGGCAAAGGAGGCTTTGCTGATGTGACTAAGGTTACAGACTCTGAGATGGGGAAGCTATCCTGGATTAATCTGGTGGACCCAATCTAATCACATTCACCATTCAAAGAAGAAGAGAGCAGAGGATAGGTGAAGACTGTGAGGGACTTAACTCCCTATTGCTGGTTTTTGAAGAGAGAGGAAGAGGGCCTAAGGGCCAAGGAACGTGAGTGGCCTTCAGAAGGTGAGAACAGGCTGGCAGAAAATAGGTACCGACAACCTAAAGAGCGAGGAATGGCTTTCCCTCTCAAACCTCCAGAAAGGAGCATGGCTCTATTCACACCTTGCTTTCAGCTGTGAGACTAGTAAGCAGAGACTCTGGCCTTCTTACCTGCAGAAGCTGAGACAATACGTTTGTGTTAGTTCAAACTACTATATTTGTGGTGATTTGTTACAGAGGTGATAGGAAACCAGAATCCCTAAATAATCTGACCCCTGAGAGATTAGTCTGTGTTTAGACTGCCCTTTTAAGAACATTGAACTACACGTTGTAAGATTCCTTCCAATTTTCCATGTTTATCAGTGAATCTTCCTGAGCTATTTGTCCAAGATTGCCTGCATCACAGTAGCTTGAGCTTTGATAATGAAATAGACATGAGATTGTCAGTTAGGTGTTTTCTGTCAGTACAGGTTTTCATTTTTGTTCAGTGTCTTGGTTTCCAGTATAGGCCATAGAAACCACCGTTGGACGATAGGTACAGAATTGGGCAGAAATTTTCTGTTCGAGAGACATCAACCATAAAGCAGAGAGTCCCTGCGATCTGGTGAATTATTGTCTTGAATTCCCTTTAATGGTTTCCCGGAACAACCACACAGTGGCCCCAGTAGCAGTCGCTACTCTCGCAGTGGCTTTGAAGGTTACAGCGATGACAACAGGAAAGAGAAGGAACGGACAGCTATAGGGGAGAGGCACGCTGCTTCAGGTATATTCCACAGACTGTGAAAAATGAACCCCAGCTTGCTGGTAGAGGCTCAGAGAGTTTACAAAACAACAGATAAAACATTTAAAACTATTGGAATGAATGAATAGGCCTTCAGAAATGGTGAAGAAGTTCTCTGAGGTCTGGAGTAAACTTTAAGCTCAGACTAGGGAATTAAGTTTGGAGGCTGCAGCTACCAGTTACCCTGGAGACAGATACAAATACTAGTGTCCTGGGAAGATGGGAACTCTGTTCACGATGAGGAGACAGAATCTGGGCTGGGTCTCTGGGCAGTAGGGGGAGCCTGATTAGACAAACAGCATAAAGCTGGGAACAGAAAGGAAATACACCCAAGGAAAGGTGAACTGGTTCAATACAAATAATGTTCCAGCGGGAGAAATGCTCCAGCAGTGAAAACTGTCTTGTCCCTGGCTCTGGGTAATGATAGAAAAAAAGCGGAGCAGGAAGGAATGTTCCCTAATAGTTCCGGAACAGTAATCGGCTCTCATGTGGGTTTTGGGGCCTGGATTCAATGAATGTTTAACAAATGATTAAGGGCCTATTATAAGCCTGAAAGTGTTCCAGCAGTTGAGGATACAGTAATTTTAAAAATATGTTTTTAAAAACCCCTTTTCTCATGGAGATAAATTTTAGTGGAGGAAGAAGAATATAAGTAAGTTATTTAGTATACAAAAGGTAGTAAGTGGTATGGAGGAAAATACAGCCATAACGGAAGTACTCAAAGGTATGAAATTTTAAATAAGACGGCAGGGAAGTTCTCAAATTAAGCATAGACTTGAAACGGGACAGAGAGTTATGCAGGTATCTGACTCCTTCCTGGTCCTTGAACAGGGCATACACACTCTCACGTTAAAACTTCCCACTGGTTGGTTCCTTTGCTAAAAACTGTGTACGCTAGATACATGAATGACTGAAGTGGGTAGGTGGCTGACAGGAAACAGGAGATACTGGAGGAGAGGGCAATTTTATAAGTATTTTAAACTTTTAAACATCTTTGCAGGGTTGCAGAAAATGTAAAGGCATTGATGTAATTTAGATATTTTTCAGTTAAGAATACCTGTCAAAATTTTGAGGCCAACTATTAAAATAATAAAAATACTATGTAAAGACACATTACCAACAAAGGGATGACAATTAGACTCGTAGCTGCCTTTGCATCAGCATTGCCACAAGCCATGACATAGTAGAGTAATGCCTTTAGAGAGCTGAGAGAAAAATGACTGAAATAACTGTCGACCTCCCTAGCAAAACCTTCTCAAAAATGATGGTAAAATAAGCACATTTTAGAAAGATAGGATCTTAGTTTACCACCGAAAGAGCCTCATTAAAAGTAATTTCTAGAAGACGTACCTTGCCCAGAAGGCTGGGAGCTTTCCAGGTGGCGTTAGTGTTACAGAACTTGCCTACCGATGTAGGAGACATAAGAGATGTGGGTGGGATCCCTGGGTCTGGAAGATCCCCTGGAGGAGGGCATGGAAACCCACTCCAGTATTGCCTGGAGAATCCCATGGACCGAGGAGCCTGGCGGGCTACAGTCCCTGGGGTCGCAAAGAGTTGGACATGATAAAGTGACTTAGCGTGCACGCACGGAGTGCTGAGCCACCAGAGAGGCCCACTGAGAGGGCAGGTGGTGCCAAAGGGGAGAATGAAGTGCAAAAAGGCATAGGCTATAAATAAACAGGGAAAGATGAAGCATATGGAATGTGACTCTAGAAAGAAGGAATCTGAATAGGTGGAGAGGTTGTTAGAATAGTAACCAATGAAACTGATAAAATTGTCTTATCTTTCCAGTTCTGAAATGTTTAATTGCCTTTTATGTTTTACACATTGTAAAAAGGAGCACACCTAAACGTATCATAGAGAAATTTTAAAACTCTAAGTATAAAGAGAAACTCTTATAGGATTCCTGAGAGAAAAAATTTCAGGTGAGAGTAGGACTTGAATTAAATTTCATATATGTAACACTGCGGCTGCTGCTAAGTTGCTTCAGTCGTGGCCGACTCTGTGCGACCCCAGAGACGGCAGCCCACCAGGCTCCCCCGTCCCTGGGATTCTCCAGGCAAGAACACTGGAGTGGGTTGCCATTTCCTTCTTCATATGTAACATTAGATGCTAGAATTCACTGGAATCAGGTATAAAGAATTCTGAGAAGAAAAGATTTTGGTTTTTGCCCCCTTGTTATATATTATTTATGTGAAAGGGCCACTACTTTCAAGTACAGGAGAATCTGGCAAATAGCCACCCTTGTAATCTCTCTGAAAACATTACTTTAGTAAGAGTACCAGTTAAGTGGAGATAGGACCCAAACATCTCAGTAGAGCAGAGATGAAACAAGAGAGACTTCTTGTAGAGACTCACTCTCTCCAAACTCCCAACAAAAACATTTAACAAGTAATAGGATACTGGTAGAAAGTTTAGCAGTATCAGTACTTTGAGGCTAGGAGTTCTCTGGAGAGAGAAGATATGGGCAAAAATGCTCACTATTGTGTCTAGAGAGAAAACAAGGCCTTGGAGGAGTTTAGGTCAAAGACCAGAGGCTTACAGCTCCTGCTGCTGCCCAAAAGGGTCTGATATAAGTCCAGAAAGGAACCTAAGGTGAGCAAATAGAGCCGGTGTTTTATCAAGGCAGAACTAACGCAAGAGATAAAAGAGAACATCAATAAGTATGAGGGTAATGAGACTGAAACAGATGCAGATAGAACAGACACACAAATGACCTTATGAGTATATTAAAATTTTCTCAAAATTTAACGTTTATTATAGTAACTTCAAAAAGAAAGAAAAAGAGTTTCAATGTCAGAAGCAAGTCATGTTTCAAAGTACAAAATGGTTTGGATTTGGAGGACAAGACAATTTAAACAAAAGAGACCTTCTCCTCTTCAAAAAAAAAAAAAAAAAAAGCTTTATGGCAGTTTTAAAAAACCACATAAAAAGGAAAGCTTATAAAAATGAGAACCTGATGTATAAACAGCCTAACTGTTTCAAATATTATACTGGTGCTGGAATGACCTTCAGAGTTACTATATCCTTGTATCTTGCAGGAGCTTGGTCTGTACATCATGTACATCACACATAACTAATGCACTTTAGCTTGGCTTCTTTCTTGGAGAAGGAAATGGCAATCCACTCCAGTACTATTGCCTGGAAAATCCCATGGACAGAGGAGCCTGGTAGGGTACAGTCCATGGGGTCACAAAGAGTCAGACACGACTGAGCGACTTCACTGACTTTGGCTTCTTTCTATCATGTTCCATATGTGTGCTGCATCAAATTTCCTGGCAAAAATGTTATTTCAAGGTAATGTGTATAATAAAATGTTGTCTTGGTGTCCCACAATGTTATTTCTCCTTTGACAGTATCATTAGAATGATACCCACATTGATTAATACTCATCTGCCAATTCACATAGAAACATATGTTGTGGATAAAAATAGTCACACACACTTTCTCCCTCTTATAAAATATAAAGAGTAAAGTGACTTCTTGGTGAAACTCAATATAAAACATGAAAAATATTACTGAAGAAACGGGATAATCGTAAGACTCATTTCTTATTTCAATAATTTCAATAATAATATTTTCCTCTTATACAAAAATATATTCTTTTTTCCCCTATCATTGCAGTAAATATAGATAACTTAAAATTCACCATGTTAACTATTTTTTTCAAGGGCATAGTTCAGCAACATTAAGTGCATTAAGATTGTTGTATAACCATCACCACCATCCTTCTCCAGAATTTTGTCATCTTCTCAAAGGGAAACCCACATCCGTTAAACAATAACTCCCCGTTTCCTCCTCCCCCAGCCTATGACAACCACCATTCAACTTTTTGTCCAATGAATTTGGCTACTGTAGGTCCCTCATGTAAGCGGACTCATAGAACTTTTTTTATGAATGGTTTATTTCACTTAGCATAATGTCTTCAAGTTCATCCATGTATAGTAGATGTCAGAATGTCCTTCCTTTCTTTAGGCAAGAATATCAGATGGGAAAAAGTCACTCTCTTCAACAAGTAGTGCTGGGAAAGTTCAACAGTCGCGTGTAAATCAATGAAGTTAGAACACACCCTCACACCATGCCCCAAAATAAACTCAAGATGGCTTAAAGACTTAACTATAAGACAAGACACTCTAAAACTCCAAAATAGAACACAGACATAACATTCTCTGACAAATCATACCAATGTTTTCTTAGGGTAGTCTCCCAAGGCAATAAAAACAAAAACAAAAGATAGATGAGAGCTAATCAAACCTATAAGCTTTTGCATAGCAAAGGAAAACCATTTTAAAAAATTTGAAAGATAACCTACAGAATGGGAGAAAATATTAGCAAACAATGAGACAGACAAGGGCTTAGTGTATGATCAACTCCAAAATATACAATCAGTTCATACAACTCAAAAAAAAAAAAAAACTATCAGAAAATGGGCAGAAGACCTTAATAGACATTTCTCCAAAGAAGACATACAGATGGCCAGTAGGCATATGGAAAAATTGCTCAACTTTGCTAATTATTAGAGAAATGCAAATCAAAGCTACAATGAATATCACCTCTCACCAGTCACAATGACCATCATTAAAAAGTCTACAAATAACAAATGCTGAAGAAGGTATGGAGAAAAGGAAACTCTCCTATGCTGTTGGTGGAAATGTAAGCTGGTACAGCCACTATGGAAAACAGTATGGAAATGTCTCAAAAAACTAAAAATAGAATTTCCATATGATCCAGCAATCCCACTCCTATGAATATACCTGGACAGATCTATAAACCAAAAAGATACACACACCCCTATGTCCATAGCAGCACTATTCACAATAGCCAAAACATGGAACAAACTAAATGTCCATTGACAGATGAATGGAGGCAGAAAATGTGATACATTTATATACTGCTGCTGCTGCTAAGTTGCGTCAGTCGTGTCGACTCTGTGCGACCCCATAGGCGTCAGCCCACCAGGCTCCCCCTTCCCTGGGATTCTGCAGGCAAGAACACTGGAGTGGGTTGCCAGTTCCTTCTCCAATGCATGAAAGTGAAAAGTGAAAGTGAAGTCACTCAGTCGTGTCTGATTCTTCGCGACCCCATGGACTGCAGCCCACCAGGCTCCTCTGTCCATGGGATTTTCCAGGCAAGAGTACTGGAGTGGGGTGCCATTGCCTTCTTCAAATGGAGCACTAGTCAGCCATAAAAAATGAAATAATGCCATTTGCAGCAACATGAATGCAAGTAGAAATGATCATACTAAGTGAAGTATGTCAGAAAGAGAAAGACAAATACCATATGATATCACTTATATGTGGTATCTAAAATATGTCATGAATGAACATATCTACAAAGCAGAAATAGACTCACAGACGTAGACAACAGATTTGCAGTTGCCAAGAGGGTGTGGAGGAGATGGATAGACTGGGAGTTTGGAGTTGGTAGATGCAAACTATTACATTTAGAATATATAAACAACAAGGTCCTAATGTACAGCACAGGAAACTGTATACTATATACTGTATACTATACTATGATAAACTGTAATGGAAAAGAATATTAAAAAAGAACATATATGTGTATAATTGAGTCACTTGGATATATTTCAGAGACGGGCATAATACTGTAAACCAAATATACTTCAATTTTAAAAATAATTTTCTTTCTTTTTAAGGTCAAATAATATTCCACTATAAGTATAGAGCATATTTTGTTCATATAATAGAAGCTGTTGTTCAGTCACTCAGTTGTGTCTGACTCTTTGTGACCCCGTGAACACTATCCTTCACTATCTCCTTGAGTTTACTCAAATTCATTTCCATTGAGTTGATGATGCTATCCAACCGTCTCATCCTGTTGCTCCCTTCTCCTCTTACCCTCAGTCTTTCCCAGCACCAGTATATTTTCTTAAAGAATATTTTTGATAGTAATGCATTATACACTGTGACTGCAATTATACTAATTATATTGTGATCACCTATAAGAGCACCAGTTATCAAGTACCTGTTATATACCAATGAAAAATATATACTGTATTTCATCTATATATAGATAGCTATATATCTATATCTGTATCTATAATCTTCCTCACAATGCTCCAAATGGAATATCACACTAATTGTTCAAATGAGGAAAGTGAATGCAGTGGCTCACAGAGTATGCACTGATGGGATTCAAACCAGGCACGCTTACCTGTGAAGCCCAGGCTCTCTTCCCTCCTTCACCAGTCTTCTTATGCTGTGATCAGGGTATGCTGTGTTGTATGCAGTAACATTGTGCTGGACAGGCAGACACACAGGTCAGTTCTGACTGTGCCCCCCACTAGCTGTGTGACCTTGGCCAAGTCCCTTGGACTCACTAAACTGCTCCCTCTGTAGAGGAAGACTATGAACAGTCGTGATCGCGGTGATAATGGACGTGCGTGCTGAGTCGCTTGGTCATGTCGGACTCCTGGCAGCACCATGGACTGCAGCCCGCCAGGATCTTCTGTCCCTGCGACCCTCCAGGCAAGAACACTGGAGTGGGGTGCCATTTCCTACTTCAGAGGATCTTCCCGACCCAGGGGTCCAACCTGTGTCTCGTGCAGCTCCTGCACTGCAGGCAGACTCTTTACCAGGAAGCCCCCAGTAATGATAATGAAACATAACATTTCTGAGTGCAGTCAGTCCTCTGGATCTGTGGGTTCTGAACCCATGGATTCAACTAACCAAGGACTGAGAAAAAATTTTTTTAATTCCAGAAAGTTTCAAAAGGCAAAACTTGAACTTGCTGAGTGCCCAGCAACTATTTACATGCCATTAGCAATGTATTAGGTATTATGAGTAATCTAAAGATGATTTAACATATACTGGAGGATGTATAAATATTATGCCATTTTATATGAGGGACTTGCACATCTGTGGGGTTTGGTATCTGTGTGGGTCCTGAAACCAATTTCCCACGGATTCCAAGGGATGGTTACTCTGTGCTAAATACTGAGCCTATCCTGAATTAGCTCTTCAATCCTTACAAAAATACTACATAATGGAGTTTTTTAAGTTCCATGAATATTTATTGAGTCTCTATTAACTAGACATTTTTCCAGGGGATGGGGTTTCACATTAGTAAACAGAAAAGAGGAGGAGAAGGGGAAAAAGCTGGTGTTAACTATGGAAGTTGTTTTCTATTTCAACTATTCTATACAATGTCTCATCTTATTTATTAGTAAATCATGAAGGTTTATTAGTAAATCATGAAGGTTTTAGACCACCTATATTAGGCTAAGACAAAGCGAACTCCTTCATAGTTAATATTTCCTAAAAGCAAAATAAAAATGCCTATTTTTTAAATGTGTTCAGATAATGCAGGGGAGTTAGTACAAAGTACATCCATCCAATCTTTCTAAAGATAATACAATAGAAACATTTTAATTCCCTTTCTTTTATTTCCATGTGAAGTACTTCCCAGGTGGCTCAGTGGTAAAGTATCTGCCTGCCAATGCAGGATACGTGGGTTTGATCCCTGGGTTGGGAGAGGATCCCTTGGAGGAGGAAGTTACAACCCACTTCAGTATTCACGCCTGGAAAATTCAATGGACACAGGAGCCTGGTGGGATACAGTCCATAGGGTTGAAAAGAGTCAGACACGGCTGAGCACACACAAAGAAGTGAAACACAGGTTAAGGTTAGGGCCCAAAGTCACACCATAGTAAGTAGATTCAGACTGGAAACCTAGTCAGCCTGGTTTCCAAAGCTGCATTTTAATCACTGCCCACTGCTAGGAGGTTGTGAGAGTCCAGATAAAGCAGGTCAACTGCTTAACTCAGTGTCTAACACACAGAACCCTCTCAAAGAATGTTGGCCATTATTTTCATGACCATGATTTACTTGTCATATTTCTATATCTGGTTCAAAATGGCTACACCTGCTTTTCCTCCTTTTTTTCCCTCCTCAGAAATGTTTCAAGTGTGGAAGAGGCCATGGAGCAACCATCAGGAAACTATTCTTCTTGGCTCTGGACCTGCTCTAGAAAAAAAAAAGCACAGAACAGCAAGATCTTCTGCAAAGTCTGTTCAATACCAGGCCTAATATGCCCACTTCCTATTCAGGCTGAATTCAGATGAGGTAGGGATAACAGTCCATCTTTCTTGTTTAGCATAGTATAAACCCTTGAATTTAAAAAAATCTGATTCTCTCTCATTTGTCCTAGAGCTAAATCACCAGTGCAAATAAGTTTCTCAGAAATTCACTAAAAATGTGCTTCTCAAGAAAGTTGAAAAGCAAGATGACTAAAATATGTCCTGCTAACATACACAGCTTTTTAATATTCTAGGTCTTTATTTATTTGGATTAAGGACCCTAGCTGATATTATTTATCAATGGCTACCAATAAATGATCATGGATTTTTATTTCCATTATGATGTAGAAATCTCATTTATCACTTAAGGAAGTTTGTAGCTAATATTTTCATACACAAAGCTTAAAGTTTTACTTAAAGTCTTGCTTACCAACGTCTGCCCTCACACCCATTTCATGCCCCCAAGACCAGACCAGGCAAGTATACACACACCATGCAACTCTTACTTATTATGTAATTCACAGAGTCATTTGACTGTGGACAATACAAGGATAACATAAGGTAAGAACCTGACCCTAATCCATAATTTAATCACAACAACATATATGTTTATAATTAAATAAAAATATCAGAATTTGAAGATAATTTAGGAATTGTATGAATTCCATATTTTTAAAGAAATCTTTTATCTAATTTAATATTGATTTCTTAAATTATGTAGTAGGTTTGAGCTAGGACTATGCTTTATGTTGGTTACATTGTAGTGAATAAAATAGCAGTCCTTTCTGTCAAGAAATGTATAATCTAGAAGCAAAGGTAGGTTATTAAAGTAGCAGGATAAATCAATATCTTCCATTTCTTCCCTAAGAGGTAGCCACTGATGCCTGTGCACTTATCCACTTAATGATCAAATTGCACTTTTTCCAATAATTAGTTGTGTTCAACAGCAAACCTGATTATGTCAGTTGTACTTCTTATAATTGCATTAATTCAAACTTAACTAGTGTTAAAAGAGTATGTGTGTTTCCATGAAAACTGCTTTAATGCTTTGAAATGATTTGAAAATTTTAAGTTGCCAAAACACTGCTGCTCTACTAGGAGTTGAATGAGACAACTGTAAAAGAGGAGAAAATTATTGAGAAAGATTCTGCAAACAAACCACGTTGCAATTTAAAATATCAGTCAATATTTAAAAACTGGTGTACAAGTATAATTACAGTAAACTATGACCCATATGCTAAGCAGAACATAGCCTAATGGTCAGACCTGTTGAAAAAGAGATGCACGAGTGAAATCTGAGAGAGTAGTACTGGTGAGGAGATAAGGTCAGGGATCCTGAGCAGAAGCAGCAGCATGTCCAAATGCTTGGCAACAAACAAAGGTTTGCAAAAAGCTTGGTGTGGTGAAAGTACAAATGTTAAAGAATGTGCTAAGGAGCTGAGTCTAGAGAAATGATCAGGAGACAGATCCTGAAGGCCTTATTAGGGAATATAAATTTTTTAAAAAATTTTATGTATTTATTTTATTTTTGGTTGTGCTAGGTGGTTCAGACAGTAAAGAATCCTCCTGTGATACCAGAGGCCTGGGTTCAAACCCTGGGTTGGGAAGATCCCCTGGAGGAGGAAATAGCAACCGACTCCAGTATTCTTGCCTGGAGAATCCCATGGACCCAGGAGCCTGGTGGGCTATGGTCCATGGGGTCACAAAGAGTCAGACACGACTGAACCACTAGTGCCCACACACAGGCCTTTGTTGCTGCTTGCAGGCTCTCTCTAGCTGCAGTGAGTAGGAGCTACTCTCCAGTCATGGCGGGCAGGCTGCTCCGTGCAGCTGCTGCTTTTGTTGCAGAGCACAGGCTTGAGGTGCATGGGCTTCAGTCGTTGTAGCTCATGGGCTTAGTTTGTTCACAGCACATGGAATCCGCCCCCAAACAGGAATCAAACCCATTTCCCCTGCATTGGCAGGCAGGCTCCTATCCACTGTGCCACCAGGGAAGTCCTGTGGAATACGGAATTTTTAAGAACAATAGGAAATGAAGGAGGAAATTTTAAACATGTGAGTGACATCAAATTGTCTTCACAAGATCACTTCGACCTCAGTAGAACCAGATTTGGGGGAAGAAGGCAGAAAACAAAGATGACGGCAACGAGACAGGCAAGTGGCCTGAACCTGGATCTCTGTGTGCTTAGTTGCTCAGTCCTGTCCTCCAGCGGGTCTTCCCAACCCAGGAACTGAACTGGGGTCTCCTGCAGAGCAGGCAGGGTCTTTACCAGCTGAGCCATCAGGGAAGCTAGGGGAGAGTTGGAGGAAATGAAGCTTTGTCTAGTTGTCAAGAGGATAGAGAGAACTGAACAGATCAAGAGAAATTTAGGAGATGAAATTAACATGAACTGGTGAGCAATCAAGCTAGGTGTAAAGGAGAAGAGAAGTCAAAGCTGACTCTCAGATTTATGACTATTAATGGGATACTGGTGTCATTTACGGAGAAGGCAATGGCAACCCACTCCAGTACTCTTGCCTGGAAAATCCCATGGACAGAGGAGCCTGGTGGGCTGCAGTCCATGGGGTCGCTAAGAGTTCGTCACTAATGAGCAACTTCACTTTCACTTTTCACTTTCATGCATTGGAGAAGGAAATGGCAACCCACTCCAGTATTCTTGCCTGGAGAATCCCAGGGACGGGGGAGCCTAGTGGGCTGCCGTCTATGGGGTCACACAGAGTTGGACACGACTGACGCGACTTAGCTACTGCAGCAGCAGCAGCAGCAGGTGTCATTTAAAGAAATATGGAATATTGGAGAAAGAATCAGTAAGGGACTTAAGGTGACAGAGTCTATCAAGTTCAATCAGATTATACAGAGAAGGAATCTAATTTCTAGAGAAAGTAAGTCTTTTACCTTAAATAACAGGGTCAGAAATTGAGTTCAGATCTGACCGTCACCCTCACCCATAGTCTCCTTTTTACCCATATAGTGTGAACACTCACCCATAATTCTTACCTAGAGTTTTGTTGCAAGTAGATCATTACCAAACCACCAATATAATTAATTTTGTCTCCCTCCCTGCTGCATGTCATATCTGCCGCCATAAACCTCAAAACAACCCTTGGCTTAAAAAATAAAATAAAATCCAAATCCCTTGGCTTAGCATTGCATTGAACCCTACAGACTTAAGCTTCACACAGTAAAATCTTTTTATCAGTTGCAGTGGAAAGCTGATCCACAGAAAGATGAATGGAGCAGGCCTTCTGTGAAATAGGTTGCAAATAATTGCATGTCAGGCAGGTTTTGGAGAGAAGCCAGTGAAGTATTAAGTGAAAATATGGTGGAGCAGACCCTCCACTGCTCTGAATTTGAAAGCTCAAACACTGGGGCAGGGAAATATTTTATCCTCATTCAAAGGGCATGTGATTTATTTCCTCTGACTGCTAATTGCTGCAGAAAGTAGAGAAGCAGATTTCAAAAGGGAATTCAACAAAGCTTACCTGGCTTGAAAAATGCTTAAGTGGCATTGGTTCGAATTTACAGAGTCCTTTGGTGATCGCTTTTGCTTTTCATGGTGATCAGCATGGGGAGCAAAAACAATTAGAAACTGAACAAATGAGAACTGTTTTTAGTTAAAGTATTCAGTAGGAAAAGATGAAAAAAGAGGACAAATTCAAAGCCCTGAATGGGAACAGAAATTTTCTATTTGAGAAAGTTCTCTTTGCATTTAATTTTTCTGTTGTAACTGTTCTACTGTTGAGAAGGGAAACTTTTGACTCGATAAATACTGATTTTATCCATTTGTTTTTTTTTAATGCAACAAATATTTATTGAGTGCTCATTGTGCCAAGCATTGTTTTAGATCAGTGATTTTCAGTCTCATTTTGCCTCCTTGCACAATCTGCCTGGGATGTTTGACAATGTCTGGAGTAATTCATGGTTGT
Organism: Oryx dammah; assembly: GCF_014754425.2. Classification (NCBI taxonomy): domain Eukaryota; kingdom Metazoa; phylum Chordata; class Mammalia; order Artiodactyla; family Bovidae; genus Oryx; species Oryx dammah. Next base: position 19,269,975 of record NW_024070187.1, read on the forward strand.
CACAATTTGGGGATGAGGGTGCTGTTGGCATCTAGAAGGTAGAGGTAAAGGATACTTCTGATATTCTACCATGCACAGGATGACACCCCACAACATAGAATTATCTATCCCAAATAGTGCAAACCCTGAGAAATCCCTTGGACTGCAAGGAGATCCAACCAGTCCATTCTGAAGATCAGCCCTGGGATTTCTTTGGAAGGAATGATGCTGAAGCTGAAACTCTAGTACTTTGGCCACCTCATGAAAAGAGTTGACTCATTGGAAAAGACTCTGATGCTGGGAGGGATTGGGGGCGGGAGGAGGGGACGACAGAGGATGAAATGGCTGGATGGCATCACTGACTCAATGGATACAAGTCTGAGTGAACTCCGGGAGTTGGTAATGGACAGGGAGGCCTGGCGTGCTGCGATTCATGGGGTTGCAAAGAGTCAGACATGACTGAGCGACTGAACTGAACTGAGAAATCCATTTGTAGATGCTGACAATACAACAATGAAAAAAAGCAAGAAAAACATCAGTACTTATGAAACATTTTAGTGATAGAAGAGAAACAAACAAACAGTTAATAAATAAATATATAGCATACCAGGAAGTGATGAGGCATTATGAAAGAAAATAAACCAAGTGGTAGGTAGTGGTTACTCCTGCATAGAAAGAAGTCAAAGAAAGCCTCATTAATAAGAGGACTTTAGAGCAGAACCCAGGAAAGAAGGAAATAAGGTCTGGGAGTGGGGATTAATCCCATTCTTGTCTTTAAAAAAATATATATGTGTGCTAATCATGCATGAATTGGGGATAAAGACAAATTTAAGGTGGGCAAATTAGCTGAGTGTCATTGCTTGCCTCCTCTGTTTTACTGACAAAAACGTTATGCTGGTTTAGATGTAGAATATATCATTCTTCAACTTGTATATATTTTATACAAGTGAGAAAGTTGCCTTTCTTTACAATCAATTGAAACAGACTCTTTTAATTCAGCTTAATTATTGCAGGCCACAGGTTCCAAACAGCGTATACAAAACAATGATCCATGCAACATTGCATATGTGTATAAGCATACCTCAAAAATATTGCAGGTTCATTTATAGACCACTGCAATAGAGCAAGTCATGAATTTCTTCATTTCCCAGTGTATATAAAAGTTATGTCTACACTATGCTATATCTTTTAATGTGTGGAATAGCATTGTGTCTTAAAAACAATGTACATACCATAAGTTTAAAATACTTTATGCAAAAAGAAAGCTGATCATCATCTGAATTTTCAGTAGGTCATAGTCCTTTTGCTGTGGGTGGTCTTGCCTTGATGTTGGTAGCTGCTGACTCCTCAAGGTGGTGGTTGATGAAGGCTGGAGCTTCATCAATGGATGGGCTTCCCCGGTAGTTCAGTGATAAAGAATCGTCCCGCCAGTGCAGGAGATGTAGAAAATGCAGCTTCCATCTCTGGATCAGAAAGATCTCCTGGAGGAGGAAATGACAACCCACTCCAGTATTCTTGATTGGAGAATCCCATGGACAGAGGAGCCTGACAGGCTACAGTCCTTGGGGTTGACTGAATGACTGAACACACACACACGGGGTAACTGACAATTCCTTTTTTTTAAAAATTTACTTCTTATTGAAGTTTAGTTCATTTACAATGTTGTGTTAGTTTCAGGTATACAGCAAACTGATTAAGTTATACATATATCAATTCAGTTCAGTCCCTCAGTTGTGTCTGACTCTTTGCAACTCCATGGACTTCAGCACACCAGCCTTCCCTGTCTATCACCAACTCCCAGAGCCTGCTCAAATTCATGTCCATTGAGTTGGTGACACTATCCAACCATCTCATCCTCTGTCATCCCCTTCAATCTTCCTTCAATCTTTCCCAGCATCAGGGTCTTTTTCAGTGAGTCAGTTCTTTGCATCAGGTGGCCAAAGTATTGGAGCTTCAGCTTCAGCATCAGTCCTTCCAATGAATATTCAGGACTGATTTCCTTTAGGATGGACTGGTTGGATCTCCTTGCATTCCAAGGGACTCTCAAGAGTCTTCTCCAACACCACAGTTCAAAAGCATCAATTCTTCACACTCAGCTTTCTTTGTGGTCTGTCACATCCATACATGATTCCTGGAAAAACCCTAGCTTTGACTAGACAGACCTTTGTTGGCATAGTAATGTCTCTGCTTTTTAATATGCTATCTCGGTTGGTCATAACTTTTCTTTCAAGGAACAAGTGTCTTTTAATTTCATGGCTGCAGTCACCATCTGCAGTGATTTTGGAGCCCAAGAAAATAAAGTCTGTCACATATATACATAACTATATTTAACATAGACAAACAAAGACCTACTCTGTACCACAGTATACTTCATACTTTGTAATAACCAATAAGGGAAAAGAATCTGAAAAAATTCTGTAAATATATATAAAAATATATTTAAAATATGTATAATTATAAATTTATATATATAATTTAGAAATTTATATATAATTTATATATTTAAATTATATAAATATAAACCTATTTTTTTCAGATTCTTTTTCCTTATTGGTTGTTACAAAGTATGAAGTATGGTATGGTATACAATAGGTCTTTGTTTATCTATGTTAAATATAATTATATATATATGTTGATCCCAAACTCCCAATTTATCCCTTCCCCCTACCTTTCTCTTTCAGTGATCATGTTTGTTTTCTAAGTCTGTGAGTCTATTTCTGCTTCATAAATAAGTTCTCAAATCATTTTTATATTCCATATATTCATGATAGCATATGATATTTGTCTGGTTTACTTCACAGCATAATAATCTCAAAGTCCATCAACGTTGCTGCAAGTGACATTTCATCCTTTTTACGTCTGAGTAATATTCCACTATATACACAAACAAGACATTTTCTCTATCTATTCATCTATCAGTGGACATTTAGGTGCTTCCATGTCTTGCCTATTGTAAACAGTGCTGCTGCAAACAGGGATACAGGTACCTTTTTTGGATTAGAGTTTTGTCCAGATATATGCCCAGGAGTTGAATAGCTGGAACATATGGTAGCTATATATTTAGTTTTTAAAGGAATCCCCATACTGTTCTCCATAGTGGCTGCACAATTTACATTCCCATCAACAGTGTGGGAGGGTTCCCTTTTCTCCACATCCTCTCCAGCATTTATTGTTTGTAGACTTTTTGATGATGGCCATTCTGACTGGTGTGAGATGATACCTCATTGTAGTTTTGATCTGCACTTCTCTAACAATGAGTGATGTTGAACATCTTTTCATACATGTTTTGGTTATCTGTCTTCTTTGGAAAAATGTATATTTAGATCTTTTGCTGATTTTTTATTGAGTTTTTTGTTTGTTTTTGTTGTGGTTGTTTTACTATTGAGCTACATGAGCTGTTTGCGTATTTTGGAGATTAAATTCTTGTCAGTTGCTTCATTTGCAAACATTTTCTCCTGTTCTGAGGATTGTCTTTTCATATTGTTTATGATTTCCTTTGCAGTGTAAAAGCTCTTAGTTTAATTAGGTCCTATTTGTTTATTTTTGTTTTTATTTTCATTATGTTAGAAGGTGAATCCAAAAAGTTTTTGCTGCTAAATATGTCAGAGTGTTCTGACTATGTTTTCTGCTAAGAATTTTATAGTATCTGATCTTACATTTAAGTTTTTAATCCATTTTGAGTTTATTTTTGTGAATGATGTTAGAGAATATTTAAATTTCAGTCTTTTACATGTAGCTGTCCAGTTCTTCCAGCACTTCTTACTGAAGAGACTGTCTTTTCTTCATTGTATATTCTTGCCTTTTCTGTTATAGATTAATTGACCATAGGTGCATGGGTTTACTTCTGGGCTTCCTATCTTGTCCATTGTATTTCTGTTTTTGTGTTAGTACTAAACTCTTTTGATGACTGTAGGTTTGTGAAATAGTCTGAAGTCAGAGAGCCTGATTCCTCCAGTTCTGTTTTTATATCTCAGGATTGCTTTGACTATTCAAGGTCTTTTGTTTTTCCATACAAATGTAAAAAGTTTTTTGTTCTAGTTCTGTGTAAAATGCCACTGGTAATTTGCTAGGGATTGCACTGAATCTGCGGAGAAGTCAATGGCACCCCACTCCAGTACTCTTGCCTGGAAAATCGCATGGACAGGGAGCCTGGTAGGCTGCAGTCCATGGGGTTGCGAAGAGTCAGACACGACTGAATGACTTCACTTTCACTTTTCACTTTCATGCATTGGAGAACGAAATGGCAACCCACTCCAGTGTTCTTGCCTGGAGAATCCCAGGGATGGTGGAGCCTGGTGGGCTGCTGTCAATGGGGTCGCACAGAGTTGGACACGACTGAAGCGACTTAGCAGCAGCAGCAGCAGCAGCAGCGCTGAATCTGTAGATTGCCTTGGGCTGTATAGTTATTTTGACAACATTGATTCTTCCAAACCAATAACATGGTATAACTTTCCATCTGTTTGTGTCATCTTCAGTGATTCATTGATTGTTTAGTAATGTATTGTTTAGCCTCCACGTTTGTGTTTTTTACAGTGTTTTTTTCACGTAGTTGATTTCTAATCTCATAGTGTAGTGGCTGAAAAATTGCTTGATATGATTTTAGTTTTCTTAGATTTATCGAGGGTTGCTTTATAGACCAGCATGTGATCTATCCTGGAGAATATTCTGTGTACATTTAAGAAGAATGTGTATTCTGCTGCTTTTAGATGGAATGCTCTATAAGTATTAAGACTATTTGATCTAATTTTTCATTTAAGGTTTGTATTTCCTTATTAATTTTCTGTCTGAATGATCCATCCATTGATGTAAGTGGGGTGTTAAAGTCTCTCACTATTTTTGTGTTACTGTCGATTTCTCCTTTTATGACTGTTAACATTTACCTTATATGCTAAGATGCTCCTATGTTGGGTGCATAAATATTTAGAATTATTATATCTTCTTCTTGAAGAAGGTCAATCTCTTGATCATTATGTAATACCCTTCTTTGTCTCTTATCAGTTCATTTCAGTTCAGTTCAGTTGCTCAGTCGTGTCTGACTCTTTGCGACCCCATGAATCGCAGCACGCCAGGCCTTCCTGTCCATCACCATCTCCCGGAGTTCACTCAGACTCACGTCCATCAAGTCTGTGATGCCATCCAGCCATCTCATCCTCTGTTGTCCCCTTTTCCTCCTGCCCCCAATCCCTCCCAGCATCAGAGTCTTTTCCAATGAGTCAACTCTTTGCATGAGGTGGCCGAAGTACTGGAGCTTCAGTTTTAGCATCATTCCTTCCAAAGAACACCCAGGGCTGATCTCCTTTAGAATGGACTGGTTGGATCTCCTTGCAGTCCAAGGGACTCTCAAGAGTCTTCTCCAACACCACAGTTCAAACAACCTTTATTTTAAAGTCTATTTTGTCAGAGTATTGCTACTCAATATTCTTTTGATTTCCATTTGCATGGAATACTTTTTTCCACCTCCTCACTTTCAGTCTGTATGTGTCCCTGTGTCTGAAGTAAGTCTCTTATAGACAGCATATATGCAGGTCTTATTTTTGTATCCATTCTCCCAGTCTGTGTCTTGAACATTTAATCCTTTTATGTTTAAGATAATTTTCAATATATATATTCCTTTTTCCATGTTGTTAATTGTTTTGTATTTGATTATGTAGTTTTTTTTCTTCCCTTCCTCTTTTGCTCTCTTTTCTTATTGTCTGATGACTATCTTTAGTGTTGTGTTTGGGTTGTTTTTCTTTTGTGTACGTTGTGTCTATTGTAGATTTTTGGTTTGTGGTTATCATATGGTTTTGATATAGCAGTCTCTCTATAATATACCCAAGATTGCTTTAATTAGCTGGTTTCTTAATTTCAAATGCATTTCTCGTATCCTTCATTTGTAGTCTTCTCACAATTGCTGGTTTTGATATATTTGTGAGTGGATGATTCCCTGCCTTTACTGTATGTTTGCCTTTACTGGGAAGCTTTCCCATTTGTAATTTTATCATTTCTATTGTGGCCAATTTTTTTCCATCCAGAGAAATTTCTTTCGTGTTTGCTACAAAGCTGGTTTGGTGCTGCTGAATTCTTTTAGATTTTGCTTGTCTGTAAAGCTTTAGATTTCTTCATGAAATCTGAACAAGACCCTTGCTGATATTCTTGGTTATAAGTTTTCCCCTTTCATCACTTAAAATATATCATGCCACTTCCTTCTGGCCTGCAGAGTTTCTGCTGAAAAATCAGCTGATTAACTTATGGGAAATCCTTCGTATATTATTTGTTGCTTTTCCCTTGTTGCTTTTGTCTTTAATTTTTGCCAGCTTGATTTCTATGTGGCTTGGTGTGGTCCTCCTTGGGTTTATCCTGCTTGGGACTCTCTGTGTTTCCTGCATTGAGTGAGTGTTTCCTTCCCCATGTTAGGGAAGTTTTCAGCTGTTACCTCTTCAAATATTTTCTCAGGCCCTTTTCCCTCTCTCTTCTCCTTCTGGGACCCCTATAATGTAAATGTTGATTCATTTAATGTTGTTCCTGAGGTCTCTGACTGTCTTCATTTCTTTTCATTCTTTTTTTTCATTCTATTCCACAGGCAGTGATTTCCACCAATCTGTCTTCCAGTTCATTTATTCATTCTTCTTCCTCATTTATTCTGCTGATTCCTTCTAGCATATTTTTCATTTCAGCTATTATATTGTTCATCTCTGTTTATTTATTCTTTAAAGGTTTTAACTCTTTATTAAACATTTATTGCATTATCTTGGCCAGTGCTTCTATACTTTTTCCAAGATCTTGGATCATTTTTGCTGTCACTACTCTGAATTCTTTTTCAGGCAGATTGCCTCTCTCACTTCACTTAGTTGTTTTTCTGCAATTTTATTTTATTCCACATTTCTCTGCTGTCTTATTTTGTCTGACTTCCTGTGTTTGTTGTCTTCATTCCTGAGGATGCAGGACTGTAATTCTTCTTGGTTCTGGTGTCTGCCCCACGATGGGTGAGGCTGGTCCAAGGGCTTGTGCAGGATCCTGGTGGGAGGAACTGGTACCTGCCCACTGGTGGATGGAGCTGGGTCTTGTGGCTCTGGTAGGCAGGACCTTGTTAAAGGGTGCATTTACATGCAGCTGTTAGCTCAGGATGACTTTAGGCAACCTGATGGATGGGGCTATGTTCCCACCCTGTTGGTTGTTTGTCCTGAGGTGACCTAGTACTGGAACCTGCAGGCTATTGTGTGGGTCTTAGTGTCAAAACAGCAACCACCAGGAGCGCTCATGCCAGTGTTTATTCTCAGGGTGTCCACCACCAGTTTTTGCCCTCACAGTGAGCCATAGCCAACTCCTGCCTTCCCAGCAGACCCTCCAAGACCCATGGGTAGGTCTGATCCTCCTATGGAGTCATTGGTCTGCCCTGAGTCCCAGTACATGTGAAGACTTGATTTGCAGAGTGGAGTTTCTGCTTCCCTCAGTCCTGTGGGGTCCTGCACTCAATCCCTGCTGACCTTCAAAGCCAAATGCTTTGGGGGTCCTCCTTCCAATGCCACACTCCTGGGTTGGGGAGTCTGACATGGGACTCAGAGCTCTCACTATTGTGGGAAAAGCTATGTGATATAATTTTCCAGTTAGTGGGTCACCCACCCAGCATGTATGGGATTTGAATTACATTGTGAAAGCATCCCTCCTACCATCTCATTGTGGCTTCTTCTTTGTCTTTGTCTGTAGAATAGCTTTTTTGGAAGGTTTGAGTCTTTTTTATTGATAGTTGTTCAGCAGTAGGTTGTAATTTTGGTGTTTTTTTGAGAGGAGGTGAGTTCAAGTCTTTCTACTCCACCATCTTACTGCTCCAGAAGCCTGAGAGTCAGTATGATACAATGGCCTATATACTCTATTTGAAGACTTGGGGCTGAGTCTAGGCTTCCTGTTTACTTTTCCTCTGGCCCTGAGTCAGTGGTTTAATTTCTGTGGGTCTCCCTCCAGTCTTAAAATATCACTGACTCTAAACAAAGAATTTTAGGTGGTCTATGCACAAGCATGGCCTTGCAACTTGGGCCTCCTTCTTGATCTCCAAAAAGCAGTCACTACCTGATCTTAAGGAAACTGCTACTGAGCCTGACAAATCTTTAAAATAAGACAATGATGAAGGCTACCTCATCAATTGACTCTTCCTTTCATGAAAGAATTTCTCTGTAGCATGCAAGACTGTTTGATAGCATTTTACCTACAGTAGAATTTCTTTCAAAATTGGAGTTAATTTCTGAAACCATGCTGCTGCTTTAGCAACTAAGTGTATGTAATGTTCTAAATCCTTTACTGTAATCTCAACAATCTTCACAGCGTCTTCACCAAAAGTATATTCCACCTCAAGAAACCACATCTCCTCATCTGTTGAAGCATGAGATTGAAGCAATTTAGTCACATTTTCCGGCTCCACTTCTAATTCTAGTTCTCTTACTCTTTCTACCACATCTGCACTTCCTTCCTCTGCTAAAGTCTTAAAACCCCTCAAAGTCATCCATGGAGAATGGAATTAACTCCTTCCAAACTCTTTTTAGTGTTGATATTTGACTGCTTTCCATGAATCACACATGTTCTTACTGTCATCTAAAATGGTAAATCCTTTCCAGAACATTTTCGATTTACTTTGCCCAGATCCAACAGAGAGATTGCTACTGATGGCAACTATAGCCTTATGAAATATATTTCTTAAATAATAAGACTTGAAAGTTGAAATATACCTTGATCCATGTGCTGCAGAATGAACGTTATGTTACAAGCATGAAAACCACCACTAATCTCATTGTATATCTCCATCAGAGCCCTTGAGTGACCAGGTGCACTGTCAATGACCAATCACATTTTGAAATAAATGTTGTGTTTTTTTTTTTTTTCCTGAGCAATACTTCTAAACAGTGAGCTTAAAATATTCAGTAAATCATGTTGTAAATGGAGGTGCTGTCATCCAGGTTTTGTTGTTCCATTTATAGAACACAGGAAGAGAAGACTGGGAATCATTTTTACCCTAGGATTTTTAAAGATAATTTTATTTTTATTTATTTGGTTGTGTTGAGTCTTCATTGCT
>NW_024070187.1:19279006-19356166 GCF_014754425.2 Oryx dammah
AGATAATTTTATTTTTATTTATTTGGTTGTGTTGAGTCTTCATTGCTGCACTGGCTTTTCTCTAGTTGTGGTGAGCAAGGGGTCCTCTCTAGTGGCAGTGTGCAGGCTTTTTCATTGCAGTGGCTTCTCTTTGTGTGGAGCACAGGCTCTAGGGCACACCGGCTTCTGTAGTTGTGACATGTGAGCTCAGTAGTTGCGGCTCCTGGACTCTAGAGCGCAGCCTCAGTCATTTCGGAGCATGGGCTTAGTTGCCCTGAGGCATGAGAGATCCTCCCCGAAGAGGGATTGAATCCATGTCTCTTGTGTTGGCAGGTGGATTCCTTACCACTGAGCCACAAGGAAAGCCCAAGATCCTAGCTTTTTTAGAATGGTGAGTGAGCACTGGTTTCAACTTAAAGCTACCAGGTACATTAACCCCTAATAAGAAAGTCCACCTGTCTTTTGAAGTTTTAAAGCCGGGCATTGACTTCTGCTCTCTAGCTATGGAAGTCCTAGTTGGTATCTTCTTCCAATAGAAGGCCATTTCATTTGCATTTAAAATCTGTTGTTTAATGTAGCCACCTTCAGTAGTTATCTTAGCTAGATCTTCTGGATAACTTACTAAGCAACTTCTACTTCTTTCCTTAAACCTCATTAATCAAGCGCTGCTGGCTTCTAACTTTTCTTCTTTAGCTTCCTCACCTCCATCAGCCTTCATGGAATTCAAGAGTTAGGGCTTTGCTCTGGATTAGGCTTTGGCTTAAGGGAATGTTGTGGCTGGTTTGATCGTCTATCCAGACCACTATAACCTTTTCCATCTCAGCATTAAGTCTGTTTCACTTGCTTATCATTTATGTGTTCACTGGAATTCCATTTTTAATTTCTTTCAAAACATTTTCCCTTCCATTCAAAACTTGGCTAACTGCGTGGTGCAAAAGGTCTAGCTTCTTTTTGACATGCCTTCCCATTAAATGCCATCATATCTACTTTCGTGTGACTCTTCCCTTCCCTTGAACGTTTAGAGGCCATTGTAGGGTTATTAACTGGTCTAATTTTCAACACCTTTGTGTCTCAGGAAAAGGGAGGCTTGAGAAGAGGGAGACAGGGGAAGAGCCTGTCGGTGGGGCGTGAGAACAAACACAACATTTATGGATTGAGTTTGCCGTCTTTTATAAGTGCAGTTTCTAGTATTCTAAACAATTACAATAGTAACATCAAAGATCAGAGACCACCATAACAAAGGTAATAATAATAAAAACTAAAATAATACTGTGAGCATTACCAAAATGTGATACAGAGACAAAAAGTGAGCAAATGCTGTTGGAAAAATGGTACCAATAGACTTGCTTGACACAAGGTTTCTACAAAACTCCAATTTGTAAAAAGATGGAATATCTATGAAGAACAATAAAGTGAAGCACAAGAAAATGTAGTATGTCTGTATTGTTAGTGTATATAATTATATAGTATATATCCACATGGTATACACAATGAGTATATGAAAAGGTTCTTCCTATACATGATATAATCTGAGAATAGGAAAAGTTATCAGAGTTTGAACACAAACATAAATATAGAAAGAATATTTTGGAAATAAGATCAAATTGTGGTTTGAGTTTTTTGTTTGGTATGATTATTTTTGTTGTTGGTAGTTTGTACGTATAGGTAAGAATGTATGGAAAAAAAGATATAGGACCTTAGCTTCTCTGGTAGGTTTATCCCACTCCAAAATCTTGTTTGATTTATAATTCATTTTAAAAAATTTAACTACAGTTTTATGTTAATTATTCTCTCTGTATGAAATGTCAAAGGCATAAAAAATTTTCATTTGCAACTGCAGTATAATGAAGCTTCAATTTTGTCAGAGAAGTATTGACTTTGCTTTCCAAGAATTTAATAATTAACAGAAATCTAATTTCATATCTCAATTTAATATTTTCCTCCTATACAGAAACGCTCAGAATCAAGAAGAAAATACACCTATGAGATTATAACTGTATTATTTTTAAAATATTTTTTTGTTTTGAATATTTAAAAATTTTAGTGCCATTATAACAGAATGCCCATCTTAAATGTCTGATTGGTGTGACATTAACAAGCAAGTCAAACTCTAGGAGAGTATTTATTTTCAATACATTATTTATATTTTTTGATGTATAGATTTTGTTAATCAAAAAAAAAAGGAAATCACTCAGAATCTTCACTTAGCCGAGAACAAAAATAATTTAATTTCTTCATCTAAATTTGGTTATAAAAGTATAAGATTAATTTCAAGAGATAATCTATAGGTTCCCCAGGATGAGGTACATGTGATATTTGCATGAGAACAGAATTGTGAATGGTGACCAAGAAAACAACACTATGAAGGAGGGAAATATGCAGTATGATAAAAATTAAAAATTATTCCCACATGTGAGTTATATCCCTATCCAGGGGCTGTGACCCTGAAGTCAGTGCAGAAGTGATTCGGATCTGCCTTCAAGGAAGCCCACCATGGGAAGGTCCTCCTGTAACCAGTTTGGATTTCACCACACATTCTGGATTTCATGGCCACACCACCCAGTTACTGTTCATTCACTCATTTGTTTACTCACTCACTTACTTAACACACAGGTCAGCCTTCCCTAGGTGCTGGTTGGTGACACCAATGCTCCTGACCTAGAGAAGTTCAATCAAAAGTAAGAAACCCTGGCCTAAGAATAATGAGTATGAGACATGCATACAGCAGGGGACACTCAAATATATTTGGGGCATAATAACAGAAAGGTAGACTTGAAAAGGTGAATAGGAGTTTATCAAACAACCAAGGCAAGGGAAAACACTCCAGGCTAAGGAAACAGCAAGGATAAACGCAAGACAATCTGAAGTAAAACTGTCCCTCAGGCCAGAGATGGAAAGATAGAGTCATGGTTGAGTGGCCTTATATCTATTTTACTGTTATAACATGGTGTCTCCAAGCTTCATTAATTTTTTATCATGGTAAAATATATATAACATAGAATTTACCACGTTAACCATTTTTAAGCTTCAATAAGTACATTCACATTGTTGTGTAACCATTACCACCATCCATTTCCAGAACTTTTTCATCTTCCCAAAGTGAAACTCTTGGACCCATGAAACACTAACTAACTCCCTACTCTCCTTTCCCCCAGTCTCTGGCAACCACTTTTTGTCTGTATGTATTTGACTATCTCAGGTACCTCTTTTACTTGAATCATATAATTTTGTTTTTATTTAGTTGCTCAGTCATGTTCAGCTCTTTTGTGACCCCATGGACTGCAGCCATCCATGCTCCTCTGTCCATGGAATTCTCCAGGCAAGAATACTGGAATGGGTTGCCATTTCCTTTTCCAGGAGATATTCTGGACCCTGGTATGGAACCCTCATTTCCTGGATTGGTAGGCAGATTCTTTACCACTGGGCTACCAGAGAAGCCCAGAATCATATAATACTTGTATTTTTGTGTCTGGCTTATTTCACTTAGCATCATGTCTTCAAGATTCATCCCTGTTGTAGTATGTGTCAAAATTTCATCCCAAACTTTTTTTGTTCAAGTGTCAGTTAAATTGTTTAGATTAACTATACCTCCAATACATGGACTTTATTAATGTATTACATAATTATAAAGAATAGACAAAAATAGATATTTTCAAAAGATAAGATGAAAAACTAAAGTCATTTTTCCTTTTATAATGAATTGTCTCAAAATCCCTGGGACTGCCCATACCTTTCTTTGGATACCACTGCTAGAGAACATGAAAAAGCATTGAGGGGAATATGAAGCAGAGGAGTGATATAGTTTAACGTTCTGACCGAGTTTTCCATCAAACAGTCTCCTCCTGCTCTGTGCCCTGTAGTTAGTGAGGAGCGGTAGTTTTCAAAGACTAGATAATTCAAATCATTTGATTTATATTTTTAGAATAGAAGGTTCTAATGAATTTATCAAGTGTATCTCTCATTCATTGCAATTGAATATCTTTCCAACTTCAGTCCACGTAAAACATTTTATTGAAAGCATAAAATACAGCTACTGGAAAGTACTGACTAGTCACTGTTGATTTTAAGATTGCAGGTGAATATGCGTGTAGAACTTAAGGGTCTCTTAATGTTTTTGAGTATTGTTCAAAATTGTATCAAAATCAGTCTATTCCTTAAAAACAAACTGCGAAAAAAGTACTACTAAAAACTGTGAAAGCAAAAGCGAAGTTGCTCAGTCATGTCCAACTCTTTGCAACACTGTGGACTGTAGCCCACCAGGCTCCTCAATCCACGAATTTTCCAGGCAAGAATATTGGAGTGGGTTGCCATTTCCATCTCCAGGGATCTTCCCGACCCAGGGATTGAACCCAGATCTCCCACATTGCAGGCAGATGCTTTACCGTCTGAGCCACCAGGGAAGCCCACTAAAAGCTGGTTAGAACAATACAGTTCATATTGGTTGAAAAAGTATGGACCTTGGAGCCAAGGAGGCCTCAGTATTACTCTGACATCACCACTTACTAGCTGTGTAACACTTGGCAGATGCCTATACTTTTGTTAACCTTCACTTTATTATCTATAAATATTTGACAATAACTTCTTAGCAAAGTTGTTAAGAGTATGAAATGATGTAATGTGCCTGCGTGCCTTCTACAGATGCTAGTTGGTATTAGTATCGTCTTTTCCATCTATGAAGCCCAAACAGGAAAACCAGTTTTATACCTTGTCCCATATACTGCTGCTGCTGCTGCTGCTGCTAAGTTGCTTCAGTTGTATTTGACTCTGTGCAACCCCATAGATGGCAGTCCACCAGGCTCCCCCATTCCTGGGATTCTCTAGGCAAGAACAGTGGAGTGGGTTGCCAAAAAAATCCAAACTGGATTTCAAGATTCAGATTCCAGTGTCTCTTATTTTGACATTTTTAAAGGTCCAATAAAGCTATTTCTCATCACAATTCCTATACTGATTTACTTATGTCTCTAATATAATGGGGTCTGCCCTGGTGGCTCAGAGATTAAAGCCTCTGCCTGCAATGTGGAAGACCTGGGTTCAATCCCTGGGTCCAGAAGATCCCCTGGAGAGGGATCAGGGCTGTGATGAGCTGAGCTCAGGAAAAAAAGGACTTATTACCCCTATTCCGGGAGTGTCACCAGCCAACAGCTCCTTTTTAGGGATCATCTCAGATGAGAGTACCTCTCAGGTCATCTCTCTCCCCAAGATGTCCCCATCCAATAATTGAAGGATGATATAACGGTCTAGGACCTCCAGAACACTGAGACAACTCCAAAGGACCATCTCATCTTCAGAACTTGTCTTAGAGTAGGCTAAGGCTTCCACTGAGACCAAGTCACAGCTAAACTTCTCTCTTTCTCTCCCAGTCCTCTGCCTGTCCTTTCTCTTCTCCAGGTTGTCATAAGGACATTCCCTAATAAACCTCCTGCACTCAAATTTCTATCTCAGAATCTGCAACCCAGGAACCCAAACTGAAGCCTTACTTCATGCACTTATTGCTACCGTTACTGGTTCACAGCCTGTCTCATTGTATAGTCTGGGTTTAATTTGGTGTATCTTTATATTCTCAGGATCTAGTTAGTACCTGGTTGGTATGAACTAGGTATCCGCTTGTTGGATAAATTCAATAAAACTGAGATTTCATAATCTCTGGCCAAGAAATTTTTTCTATTTTCTTATTTAATTAAATCTATTCATTTATATTCTCTCTTTTTGCAAAAAAGGAAATGAGAGGAGTTAACTCAAAAACTGACTCCAATTAAATAGTGGGGAAACTGAATGCCAGAATTGTAAAAGCCAATATACCAATGCTAAGGATCAATATAGTTGTCGTGAGTCATTGAATAGTTTTGAATCATTGAGTAAGTAGTCTTTGAGCTGAGCATCTATCATATACCAAGCACAGCTTAAGTGTTCAAATGAGACTAACTCTCTTCCCCCAAGGAAAATTCTGTTCAAGTGAAAGAGAAAGGCAACAATAGAATAAAACAGCATAATTTTAGAGAGCTGGTGTGAAGGACACTGAAAGGGATCAGTAAATACCATCCCCCAAATATGCCTCACTGGCACATTCATTACTTTGAGCTGAAGGGAGTTGGGAAGCACCATATTCAGGCAGGGCTCTCTGCCCTTCCTGTATCAGGAAGAGGAGAGAATTCTTATCACCAGAGATGAGGAGTTGACATCATGATGAGTCTGTACAAACAAACATTTCTAAAATAACCTTTATATTCCTTTAGTTTGCCTCATATGTTTCCTTTTTACTCCTTTACAATTTAATACCCCTAGCTCAAAACCCCCTTTCCTTTGTCTTGCCACATTTCCACAATTTATCACTCTTTGTTAAAATGATATATAAGCCCCTGGGTCTAACTGCTTTGGGATTCTCATTTCTTTCTATGAAGGCCTCTGTGCCAAGTAAAAATATTAACATCAAATAAAATGTACATGCATCTTCTCCTTTTATTGGGTCTCTTGAGGCCCCCAGCCACAGAACCTCAGAGAATAAAGGAAAAGTCTGTCCTCCCCTCCATCACTATGGGTAGTATGGTCAGGAATGACTCTCCCAGAAGGTGAGCAAAGATCTCAGTGAGGAGAATCCATCCCTTCAGATATTTGGAGGAAGAAAATTTTAGTAGGGGCAGGAAGATGCAGCTGATACAAAGGCCAAGAATTAGGTACAAAAGCAAGTCTGAGTTTCAGGTGGCTATACATGATAAATCGCTTGTTTTTATCTGGAAAGGTAACATGTTCTAGGAGAAGGCAATGGCACCCCACTCCAGTACTCTTGCCTGGAGAATCCCAGGGATGGAGGAGCCTGGTGGGCTGCTGTCTATGGGGTCGCACAGAGTTGGACACGACTGAAGTGACTTAGCAACAACAACATATTCTAATTCTTAGGAGGAGCCAAAGTTTTTCCTTGAATAAACCTGGGTGGCACTGAAAGAGATGAACAATGTCTTCATCAACTATTCCACAATAAAAGACAGAAGCAGAAATCTGCAAGAGCTTTTGCAGTGACATGGGAGACCTAACATTAAGACGCATTCAGAAAAGACAATTTCTGTGAGGGGCACAGTGTCTCAGCGCACTTAAAGCAGCAGCTAGATGACATGACCTTTAGGTTTTCTTCTTTAAGAGCTAGATATCAGACTGTCAAGATCGTATCTACTCTCAAGGGCCTCAGTGCAGATATTACTAAGTCTCCATTTCTTCTCTGACTCATTAATCAAGGAAAAAATTGTTTGGAACAACCTGGGACAAAGGCTTTTAATCATAACATTCTATTTCCTGCTGCATTTAAGACTCACAATTTAGACTAGCTACACAGAATTCTATGGAAATATCACCTACCCAGATAAAGAACTACTTATTTTCAGTATATAATTCCATTCTTTTCATTTGCAAATGCATACACCACCACCACCCATTGCTATAAAATAGGGGTTTTAATTTTTTAGATGTATTTAAATTTTAATGAGATGCAAATAAATGATAATAGGCATAAAATTAAGGAAATGGTGTCAAGATACACAAGGAAGTGGGAAATGGAGAGGAGATGATTAAGCTATTACAATAGGGCAGATTTGCTTAACCTACCTTTGTAATTTTGTTTCCTAATAATTAAACCAAGAGATAGCACTTATTAAATAGCAACAATACTCCAGCAGAGGAATGTCACAATAATGCCAGAGAAAGAATGTGAATTCCAAAGTGAAAATTTTAGCAGATCTAGTTTTATCATAGTAGTAGAAGGTTGTCAGCACGTCACACAGCATGTATCACAATCCTCAAAGCGCTTTGACTTCTTGTTACTAATAAGCCACACAGACAAAATATCTAGTAAGACAATGAATGAGATGCATTCGATTTTTGCATGTATTTAAAGCACTTGTGACCAAATCTAAACTCTGCCACCTGAAGGAGTTGCCACCCCCAAATTTGCTACCTTGGTCATTTGAGTTGAAAGCGCTTGAAAAGCAGCAAATGCAGGGAGAGACTCTCTATGCACCCCCTTATCTGCCTGGAGACAGATCTTCCAAAAGGAGCTCAGCTGTCAGCCAGGGGAGGTTGGCTCCTATCGCGGGACAGGAAACTGCGAGTGACGCCACAGGTGGACGGACTTTGTCATCAACCTCTCTCTGCAATTCTTCTAAGTCCATCTTTCCTTAAGTTACTTCCTCTCCCGTATGTGACCTCTCCCCTGTGTGACCTACATTCCTCCTCCCCTTCCTCTAGCAAGATAGTTTATAAACTCTCTGATTCTAATCTTTTTTGAGGTATTTACTTTTTTTTTCCTGTGAAGCCACCCTCCTCCGCCCCAGTACATAATATTTAAAATGAATAGACTTGTATACTTTTTCTCCTATTAATCCGCCTGTTATTTCATAGATCCAGCTTTTGAATGTAGGAGGGTAGAGAGAAAGTAATTTCTCCCTTATATATCTATTTTTTCAACTATAAAACCAGAACTGATAAAGTGTTGGGGTCAAATAACAATGTGTGGATGCCCCTGGCTGAGGGCTTCCCAGGTGGCGCTAGTGGTAAAGAACCTGCCTGCCAGTGCAGGAGACGCAGGAGTTGTAGCTTTGATCCCTGGATCGGGAAGATCCTCTGGAGGAGGACATGGCAACCCACTCCAGTATGCTTGCCTGGAGAATTCCATGGACAGGGGAGCCTGGTGGGCTACAGTCCATGGGGTCGCAAAGAGCTGGACACGACTGCGGTGACTTAGCATGCATCACATGGCTGCTGGAGGATGACAGTCATGCTGTCTTCCTTCCCTTCCTTTTCTCTTTCCACAGCTTAGCATAGAAGAAAGGCTACGTCCTGAACATAGACAACAGTACTAAGCAGCCTCCTTTGGGGCCTGGAGCAAGTGTACAGATGGAGGCCAACATCCCTTATCTACAAATTAAAAAGTTGTATATCAAGCTGGCAAATTATTAAATATGTTGTATCCTTCTACCTTGATAAATACACTTTCATAACAATCCAGAAGGCCAAGTTCAAGTTTAGATTTCTCAGGTCCCTGAGAGTTTCGTGCCAAAATCTGGCAGGAGGCCCCGGGGGCACAATCCTTCTCCCCAGTCATGAGGCTTGTATCCCTACCCTTCCTTCTACCCTCTTCCCCACCCACAAGGGGTCTGCTAGGCATGGTGATCAAGCTCCAGACACATCTTCATAAGCAATGGGCCCTGGTGTCAAAGGGTGTGCACACCTGCAGCTACAGGAGAAACTGAATGGAAGAAGTTCCAGCAGGTCTTGGAGCCAGTGTTTGGGCCTGTTGAACAGAAAATCCCGTGGTTCTAGATACCCTGAACTTAGTCTAGAAATGAGAATAAGGATCCCAGGCAGACAGGAACCTTGGGCCCCGAGGACTCCTCACCTGCTTGGTAGAAAGGAGGTAATAGGGGGGCACTCTAAAGCCTTGCCTGATGTCAAGTCTTGCCTGGTTCTCAGATGACACTGTTGAAAAGTTTAGAAATTCCTGAAATAATTCCATCATCACCAGGAAACCGATGCCCACAAAAATACCGAAGTTAATATGATTATGGTATCAAGAAAAAATAATTCTACAAAAACCTATTTTCTACTTTTCCTGTATCAACAGAAACAAAGGTGAATATAGCTTGAGTGCTTTTCACTCACTCATCTTTTCCCCAGCTCTATCACTATTTTAAAGTGATTTCTATTTCTACTCCTGTTTATCTCATGGGAATTCTCTCCCACCCTCCCTCTCTTCTTCCTTCCTTCCATTCACCCCTCCCTCCCTCTTGATTTCTCGTTTGTGTTTTGATAAACCCATCATGTTGATGGACAAAAAAATACAATTAGAGGCTGAATTTGCTAGTTTTAAGAAAGTTAAAAGGCTTCCGTGGTGGCTCAGGAGGTAAAGAATCTGCCTGCAATGTGGGAGACCCAGGTTTGATCCCTGAATTGGGAAGTCTTCTTGCCTGGAGAAATATCTAGAGGTACATCAGTTAAACATAGAAAGAATACATTTTCCCATCTCAATGGAATAGCTCAAACTTTCTTGATTTCTAGGACTCTCTTTATTTGATTCATACGTGTCCTCTAAAAACTGCAAAATGCCTTTACTGGAAAAGAGAGTAAAATATGCTTTTTAAAGTTTCTTTGCACATGATGAAAGAGAAATTGCTTAGCTTCAAAAGTACCTTGCCTTTTTTTCCTGTAGCTTATTTATCTTATTTTTATTGGAATATAACATTGTGTTAGTGTCTGCTGCACAACACGAATTGCCCTATGTCCCCTTCCTCTTGAGCCTCCCTCCCCCTCCCCCATTCCAACCCTCTAGGACCAAGCTGAGCTCCCTGTGCTATACAGCAGCTGTCTTTTATAAATATTTGCCCTTCAAACTATGAAACACACCTTATTTTTGTTGGTGTCACATTACTGATCCAAGTACTTCCCATTTCACTAAAGGCAAGTAAAGGGGAATGAGTTACTTTACACTCAAAGAACAAAGGCTGCAACAAAAAAGACCCATGGCCCCAGAATAGAAACTGGGACAAACAGCTGGACAACTGCTTTTATTCCACCCTTCATTACTCCTTGAACAAAAATCAGCAAATCTGCCAGTATTAACGACTCCTCTTGCTTGCTTACCAGTTACTTTGTATTCTCAAAAGTCATTACAAATTAAATGTTCCCATAATCTGACCAAGTCTAATCTAGTCTTTTACCCCATACTGCAAAATATATTATTCTGTATAAAGTCCATGCAGAAGAGTGGTTTGTTCATTAACATCCATAGTAAGAACATTTCAGGCTTTCATAAAAACAAGTCATCAGTCCTTTCTTTTTTTTTTTTCATCAGTCCTTTCATAATGAAAATGATATGATAGGCTTTGCAAAAAAAAAAAAAAAGCACCACAGAACTAACATGAACTGGAGATGTGGCTTCTGTGTTGTTATCTGCCAGTGTGAGGACATTTAACCCACCATTCTCACTCTTTCACCTGACGCTTGATAAGCAAAAATACGCATTGGCTAAAAAATTAACCAGAGGCTTACTGAAGCCATAGAGGATGAAAGTAACTGCCCAACTACCTTGGTCATTTTGGGCTGTTGTAACAAATATACCATAAATAGGGTGGCTTAAACCACAAACATTTGTTTCTAACAGTTGAGAAGTTCAAGATGCTGGTAAGGCCCCCTTCCTGGTGGACAGATGTCTGTCATTACACATCCTCACATGGCAAAGAGCGGAGAGGGAGCAAATCTCTCATATCTTATAACGGCACTAAGCCTATTTATGAAGCCTCCACTCTCCTGAGCTAATTACCTCCCAAAAGTCCCCCTCCAAATACCATCACGTTGGGGGTTAAGCTTCAATAAATGCATTTTGGGGAAACATAAACATTCATCCCACAGCACCCACACTGAAAGGAAAGCAATAATGTCAGCTGTATCAATCATACAGGGTTTGTAGAAAAGGCTGTTGAATGTTAATCAATAAACTTTTTATAAAAAGTTTCAATCATTAAAGAAATATGTCTCAAGTACACACACACACATACGACTTAATCTGTAGCTACATACAGTAGACACATTAGACAGATGAATGATCTGCATATTCACAGACACTTGTGCGTAACTTTAAATGAGGTGCGTCTCAAATATAGAGCTCACACATACAGTCATATACAAAATCATTTCCCAAAGAAAAAACTTTTAACAACTAGCCAGTACATTTCCCTTGCTTTGGTCATTCTCCATGGCTCCCAGTAAAAAACTCAGCTCCCAGTGAGGGGCTGAACAAGCTGGGAAACTAAAATGATGTAACTTTTGTTGTTATGATTGGAAAAAGAGCCGTGAGCTGAGGTATGGACAGTGTTTTCTAACAACCTCTCTGCCCAAACCTGATCCAGGCTCCTTTGGAGTAAAGGTCAAACGCTTTTTCTTATTGATTTTGTAGTTGTAATTCCTGGCACATATTGATTTTTGCTTACCATATAGCATATTCAATAAATGCTAATTAACGGAATGAATCTGTTGAAAAAATAAGCCACTAACAGTAGGCTTAGCATTGAACTATTATTGTACAACTTAAGGCTTTGTAGGAATGATGTGATTATAACCTTTTACAGAGACTTTATGATATTCTCATAGGAATCATGGTCTATCATTTAACTTAGTAGCTCTCACCCCTCCCTTACCGTTTTTAAAATATTACAACTTAAGATTCACACTACTAAAGTGATGTTGGTCAGAAATTGAATAGAACAGATAAACTGTATAGTTGAGAGGTGAGCCCAGAGATGCGGAAGACAGATCTAACATCTTCCAGAACCCTAGAGAACTTGCTTACAGGGACAGAGCAGTAAATTGTATTACTCAGACAGTGACACAGCCCTGAAGGACAAGCAGTGCTCAATAAATAATTTGAGGCTGCTTTCCACTACTGGAAAACCACTGTGATCTCATGATGGCTTTGGCCATCTGTCTGTGGGCTCTAACCAGCTCAGGTCTGTGTTCAATGCCTCCCAGGGAGCTATCAGTTCCAAGGTAGGCAGAAGAAAAACTCTTGGCATTGCAATAATAAAGAGTTTCTCAGGGTAACTTAGGACTTCACAGGTAACACTAGTGGTAAACAGTCTGCCCGCCAAGGCAGGAGACACAAGATGCTGCTTCGATCCCTGGGTTGGGAAGATCCCTTAGAATAGGAAATGGCAACTCACTCCAGTATTCTTGCCTGGGAAAGCCCATGGACAGAGGAGCAAGTCAGGCTACAGTCCGTGGGGTTGCAAGAGTCAGACACAACTGAGCATGCACACACACAAGGTGACTTAGGACTCATCTGTGTGACAGTGGGGATAATACAGTCCAGAGTGCAAACCGCAGAACTGACTGCTTCCAACATCAAGGAGAAATGCCTTCTATTGCTGCCAAAGCAATTATAGAAGAATCATACTAAAAGTGCTATTAGGTTTTAGAGATTAGCCATGGGTTTTATTGAATTACATCTTTAAAATCATCAGGAGGCCAGACTATCTTTACCAGGTCGAATGTGCTCCTCTGTACTCTGACAGATCTAGGACCATGGATTAACTCCTGAGTCTTTCCTTCCAAGACAGGATCCAACAGAGCATAGAAAAACCACAGCTCCAGTGGCAAACATGAGAAGCCTGAAGTCTTCTGCAGAATAACCAATAAAAATCTACTGCACTTTGTGGCCACAGACTTTTCTTTCTTTTAGCTAAGTTTAGGAAGTGAAAGCAAAAAATATTTTCTGTTTTTATTCTGCTAATGGAAACTCTGGATCAAAAAGATACTGAATTAGTGAATCTCACAAAGAAGAAAAGTTATTAGAGATAAAGTGGTGGGCTTTTCCTGAATTTCTTATTTGTGGTCTCTTTCTCAAAAGACAGAAAAGAGTTGAAACAGATTGAAAGTGAAAGTGAAAGTCACTCAGTCGTGTCCGACTCTTTGTGACCCCCATGAACTATACAGTCCATGGAATTCTCCAGGTCAGAGTACTGGAGTGGATAGCCGGTCCCTTCTCCAGGGGATCTTCCCAACCCAGGGGTTGAACCCAGGTCTCCCACATTGCAGGCGGATTCTTTACCAGCTGAGCCACAAAGGAAGCCTGAAATAGACTGGTAGATTAGCAAATGTGGGTTAATAAAGGGCAAGTCTTATTCTATCATTGTGGTACCCATCATTTCTAAAATTGAAAATAACTGCTGTTTATGGAACACGGTGTGTCAACCAATATTCTAGACGTTTCATGTAATTATCTAATTTCATTCTTCCAATAATACTATGTGGTAAGTGTAATTTTCTTACTTTCATAGACAAAGAAATTGAAGCTCAGAAATTTTCAGTGATTTACTCAGTCTTATAGGTAGTAAATTGAAGTGCCAGGATTGGAAACAGAATGTGTACGCCTTTAGCACTTTCATTCTTTACTGGGGAAGAAAAGCAGGCCTGTCTGCCCCAGTAAGGCTTCCCCAGCGGCTCAGTGTGGCTCAGGTAGCTTATGAAAGCTCATACAGGAGACACAAGTGATGCGGGTTTGATCCCTGGGATGGGAAGGTCCCCTGGAGAAGGAAATGGCAACCCGCTCCACTATTATTGCCCAAAGAATCCCACAGACAGAGGTGGGCTACCGTTCATGGGGTCACAAAGAGTCGAACATGACTGAGCATGCACGCACGCGCACTGCTCCAGCAAAGACGGGGAGAGAATCCATCCCCAGATTCCCTCCTTGGGCTCCATTTCTGGGCTTCCCAGGCTCCTCCCCGTGGCCGTGTGCAGCGAGCCTCTCCCAGGCTGGAGTGGGAGTGTGGGATCACCCTCTTCCCAGCGCCTTTTGATGTTCTCTTGTGGAGAACCACGACCCCTGAGGCAACTGTCCACAGTTTTGCCCTGCTCCACTGGGGAGGGTGACTTTCTTTTCCCTCAGGCAAACAGCTCCTCTCACATCCAGATCTGTTCAAGCAGAAGGAAGTGCTGGTGGCAGTGATTTCTTGGGCTCCAAAGGCTGAGTGTGTACCTAAAGCATGGGTTTTAACTTGTTCACCTTTGGCAAAAACGTCTTGTGTAAGGAACACTCCTAGCACCCAGAGCATGTTCTCCAAATACCATTCCCCATTGAAATCGATAGATATTTGGGGCTTCCCTGATCGCTCAGTTGGTAAACAATTCGCCTGCAATGTGGGAGACCTGGGCTCGATCCCTGGTTTGGGAAGATCCCCTGGAGAAGGAAAAGGCTACCCACTCTAGTATTTTGGCCTGGAGAATTCCATGGACTGTATAGTCCATGGGGTCACAAAGAGTTGGACACAACTGAGTGACTTTCATTGAAAGGAAACAGTCTCCTTGGAGAAATGGCAGTCTGGTTCTTGGGAGCCTCTTCAAGATGTTTTGTTTCCTGGTTCCTGGCTGGAATCAGCCATGCCTGAACAGATCTAGATATCAGTTGCTAAGATCAGAGAAGGAGAAGAGAACTAGATATTATAAGCCTGCAGGTGAAAAAGTGTGGTGCTCCCATGAAGTAGTCTTGCCGGGGAAAATCAAACCTGAATCTGATCAACACTAGATCTGACCACCAACTGACAGAGAGCAGACCACAGTGGAGCTTGTCTGCAACACTGGGGGGATGGATGCAACTAGCAAAGTCCTGACTGCAAAGCAGTTTGAGGTAAACCACCAGATTTCTTCAACAAATAAATTGCAAGGAGAGAGAAGAAAAGGAACCCTATATGTTAAAAAGAGAGTTATAAGTAACCCATTTCACTGTGCAGAACTTACTGGGATCCTAATTTAAACAAACACTATTTTAAAATTTTATTACATTTATGAGATGTCTTTGTTTTTTAATCTGACTGGATCTTTGTTGATACTAAGGAATTATTGGAGAGTTTAGGGTATGATTGTCATATTGTGGTTACGATTTTTGTCTTAACCTTCTTATACTTACAAGTACATGCAGAAATATCTAGATATTGCAGATACAGATATTGATATATTTGATATTATCATATCTTGGATTAGCTTCAAAATTATGTGAGTGCAAAAAAGTCCCCCCAAAAATAAATAAATAAAATTTTGTTTATGAAAAAAAATTTGCATGCTTTCCAATTTATCATAGCCTTGAGAATAAACTATTTCAAAGTTCTAACAATACCCCTTCCCTATTAAAAAACTTCTTTAGTTATAAGACTCAACTTTGCATTTTAATCCTGATCTATATATTTTTTTAGAGTATGAACTCATAGCAGGAATCTTAAATATTTAATTTACATGCATTTAACTTATTTAATTTAGTTTGCATCACTAAATCCAAGCACTTTTTTTTTATGAAAGGGAACTTCTAAATATAAGCTTCAGAGAAGGCAATGGCACCCCACTCCAGTGCTCTTGCCTGGAAAATCCCATGGACGGAGGAGCCTGGTAGGCTGCAGTCCATGGGGTCGCTAAGAGTCGGACATGACTGAGCGACTTCACTTTCACTCTTTGCTTTCATGTATTGGAGAAGGAAATGGCAACCCACTCCAGTGTTCTTGCCTGGAGAATCCCAGGGATGGGGGAGCCTGGTGGGCTGCCGTCTATGGGGTTGCACAGAGTCGGACACGACTGAAGCGACTTAGCAGCAGTAGCAGCAGCAAATATAAGCTTGTCCCATTGGTCTTTCTAGTTTCATGGTAGTTTTTCAGTCCAGAATGACAGCTCATGGTGGGATAATGAGCCGTTAAACACAGTGTGCCTCAAAGAGCGAGAGACCAGTTCCAGGGATCACATAACAGGTATCTGATTAAAATGTTGCATGATATCCACATCAAAATGAAGTTGACTAGAACAAATGACCTTCAAGAGAAAAGAAGGAGAAAAAGAGAGGGTGCATGGCAAGGAAGAGCAGTTCAGGGCCTGAAACAGGACATGTTATAATAACTGTGCAAGATTATCTTATGACCATCACAAAATAAAGTTATTTCCTCAAAAGTCATTCAGTCTAAGCATGCTAAGCATCTCTTACCATATTTAGATGTTACTCGATTCACTCTAAAGGAATGAACACCTATGTGATTTTTCAAGAAATCCTATTGTACTATCCAATGACTATAACATTCCTTATTTTTCACAGATGTGGTTGTACTTTCATGCCCCTATTTAAGATAACCACAATCACAGTTCACTACAATTACCTGGATAGATCTCCTGGTGTGACATCTCACACCTATCTGTTGAGATAAACTGTCTTGGGTAGGGTTCTAAATCATTTGCTTTGTAGTGCTTCCTGCTTCTTAAATTGGGTGGAGGAGGGAAAAGCAAGGGAAGGGAAGGTGGTAGACAAAAAAAGAAAAAAAGACATGATAGTATTAAGAATAATTTAGAATTGGCTCTTTAACTCTGAAAGGACATAATAAATTTGTACTATAATTTATGAATTACATTTCCTTCATTTTTCTTATTTTCTTACTTTCCTTCTTATAGAGGAAGGTAATATTTGCTTTTCTCCTGTGCCTTGAGTGTTTTCTTTGTAAATGGAAGAGTAGGAAGGACAGAGCTGGGAGTGCAGTAACCCCAGGCCCATTGGTTTCTTGTAGGTTACCTTGTAATTTCTGGTTGTACTCGCTCCTGTCAGACTGGCTCCTCCTCAAGGTACCAGAGTGATCCCCAGGAACACTGCTCTCAACCACAGTGTCAGTCTTCCTTCTCTCCAACATATAGAGCCTGGGCCTCAGGAAGGGCAGGTTCTTTTTCTTGGTGCCCATGTTTTCTTTCTTGGGAGCTTCTTTGGGCTCCATTGGAGGCTGAGACCACCTCTAGAGGCTGGCGGGCAATCACTGGCTGCTAAAGGGCCTCCGGGGTGAAGGTTACAATCCCAGCCTGAGGAGTTTAACTGCCTCCTTCCAACCAACCGGCTTCTCTCCAGGGTGACCTGTCTGTGACTGCCACCTCCACGGAGTCCCAGGGCTCCACCCCTATGAGGTCATTCTTTTTTATACCTAGAATCCAACAGGGGAAGCTGCCACCTGTTACCTGAGCGACCTGCCGCACCAAGCTAGGCAAAGCAGGGACTCCGCCGTCACATGCTGCTGAAGCAAACAAAAATCCCATTGTGTGCAGGGCTGGGGGTGCGGGGGGTGGGGAAAGAGAACAAGGTGAGGAGGGAGGAGGGGAAGCACGCCTGTGTAACCTGCGGCTTATGGGTTTAGTGTGAGCCTCTGGGTGTGGACAGGTGCGCTGGGACATGGAGCTGTTTCTGCTGCCTGGAGGCAGATTGAGCTCCTATGTGACTTTCAGCTAGAGTCACCCACATGTGACTGTGGAGCTTGTGTGGGGCCGTGAGAATTTGCATTTACATCACAACACTGGAGACAGATTTTTTTCTTTTTTTAAAGGATTACTGTGCTCACTCAAGGAGAAGGCAATGGCACCACACTCCAATACTCTTGCTTGGAAAATCCCATGGACGGAGGAGCCTGGTAGGCTGCAATCCATGAGGTCGTGAAGAGTCAGACATGACTGAGCGACTTCACTTTCACTTTTCACTTTCATGCTTTGGAGAAGGAAATGGCAACCCACTCCAGTATTCTTGCCTGGAGAATCCCAGGGATGGGGGAGCCTAGTGGGCTGCCATCTATGGGGTCGCACAGAGCTGGACATGACTGAAGCGACTTAGCAGCAGCAGCAGCAGCAGTGCTCACTCAAAGTCATGCTTCTGCCTTTGAACACTGAGCACTCATAGACTGTTTGCTAAAAACATACGTGCCAACCCCTGATCCACAATCCTGAGAAAAAAAGGGATTACACTGGCCAGGGGTCAGGCACTTGGCATTGTGGGAAAGACCTGGAGCCTTTTCAATATCTTGCTCTCCACTTGCTGCCCTAGGTTGAAATAAGTCCTTTCACAGCCCCAGGCCCATCCTTCTATGCCCTGATCCTGGGGAAAATCAGCACTGTGCCTGTGTGTGATGTCCAAAGGATCTTTTCCCTCCCTTTTGCAGAAGGAGTGCTGGAGAAAAGCAGCTGACCTTGGGAAAATGAGAGGAGGGGAAGGGTTTGAAAGTGAGAAAAGTCACTTAGAAATTGGAAAGGCCTGGGGAAGAGGGAGGGTAGAGAGGCAAATAGTGATGGGCCTTTCATTAATTTTTTTGAAGTTGTTTTTCCTTGTATTTTCTGAGATTTCTCAAGGGGGAGGTTCTCAGAAGCTCTGGGAATGTGCAGAATGTTTTGTATGCCCTCGTTAAAGAAAAGAGAGACCCGAAGGAGAAAAATAGACTCCTTTTTTGTTGTAAAGGGACTGCCAAAATCTAGCTTTGTGCTGCCCATTTTGAATCGTGGTTAATTCTTGTTAGACAAGATTTTAAAATGAAGAAAAAGAGAAAAAAATATTTCCAACTCCGAGTGTGTGGGCTGAATACAATTTGCATAATTACCTTAAAAGATAAATGACAAATCTTCACCCACTATAGAGACATCTATATATAGCTTGGCATATTGAATGGCTTGTATTTAATATAATTGATAGTCTTTTTAAACAAGCCCTCCCAAATACATTTAATAAATGCTTCTCAAGGCACATTCACTGCTAAGAGGTGAAATGAGCTTTTGCTTTTTTTTTTTTTTAATTAAATTAAAAATGCCTCAGTTGTATTCTACTATTATATATACATATATGTGTAATGTATGTTGTGTTTATTTACCTGGTTACTGACAGATTTATGCTGTTAGATATAGTGCTACTGCAAAATTGTGCAATTGGAACCACAGGACTTACGGGAAATATGTGGCTAGGGTTAGAACACTCAAAAACTTTGTCAGTGACCAACTGAAAAAAGATTAAAAAACTGAAAAAAAAAATGGCAGCAGTTTTCCTTGTGATAAATGGTTAAGAAATACATAAATACTACGATAAATGTGGCATTTTGTATGGAATCGGCACTAAACATTGCTTGTGGAAGTGGCTATTAGAAGGGTTACAGCTGTAAGTCATGAGGAAATGATGAAAGCAGTGGTATTTAAAGTCAGATGGAGATGTACATCACCAGATGTGGATGGGTGTGGCTAGTACTGCAGGCCCTGAACTGAAGGGCCTGCTAATCTTGAGGGGTGTTCATGCATGAGTTTTGTGTACACCACCATGGCTCAGGGCATCTGGATATGGTTTTCTGCATTCACCTACTGTTTCAAGTGGATGAAATCACGCATAAGCAAATGTGAAATTGTGTTATGCTCAAAGAGTTCCCTAATATATCACTTTTGTTGGAACAAATTTATCTTTTCAAAGCAAGAATAGCAGAACGGGCTGTGGTAACTTTATTATATTTTAAAATTTCACCAGTTGAGAAGATATATAATATATTTTGGGGGGCTCCAAAATCACTGCAGATGGTGATTGCAGCCATGAAATTAGAAGACGCTTACTCCTTGGAAGGAAAGTTATGACCAACCTAAATAGCATATTCAAAAGCAGAGACATTACTTTGCCAAAGGTCCATGTAGTCAAGGGTATGGTTTTTTCAGTGGTCATGTATGGATGTGAGAGTTGGACTGTGAAGAAGGCTGAGTGCCAAAGAATTGATGCTTTTGAACTGTGGTGTTGGAGAAGACTCTTGAGAGTCCCTTGGACTGCAAGGAGATCCAACCAGTCCATCCTAAAGGAGATCAGTCCTGGGTGTTCACTGGAAGGACTGATGCTGAGGCTGAAACTCCAATACTTTGGCCACCTCATGCGAAGAGTTGACTCATTGGAAAAGACCCTGATGCTGGGAGGGATCGGGAGCAGGAGGAGAAGGGGACGACAGAGGATGAGATGGCTAGATGGCATCACTGACTCGATGCACGTGAGTTTGGGTGAACTCTGGGAGTTGGTGATGGACAGGGAGTCCTGGTGTGCTGCGATTCATGGGGTTGCAAAAAGTTGGACATGACTGAGCGACTGAACTGAACTGAATTGAATTGCTACCATGAATTGCCTGGTGACTCAGACAGTAAAAAAAAAATCTTCCTGCAATTCAGGAGACCTGGGTTTGATCCTTGGATCCGGAAGATCCCCTGGAGGAGGAAATGGCAACCCACTCCAGTATTCTTGCCTGGAGGATTTTATGGACAGAGGAGCCTGGCGGGCTACAATCCATGGAGTCATAAAAAGTCAGACACAACTGAGTGACTAACACACACGCTATGAATTCACTAGTAAATATATTTTGCAATTTATTCACAACAGTTTCTATGTCAACTTTAAAAATAATAGACAAATTCTTTCAAAACCATCTTTTAATCAATCAACGAAAGGGGCAGACCTTGTTAGTAGCTTTCTCAATGTTCATTCCTACCGCCTCTCACTGCATGCTATTCCTTGTCAACAGACCCTTACTTTGTTCCAGGTGACATTAGGCTTGGCCAATTATAATGATAATTTTGTGTCCATTTTCTAGTTCCTGTCTAGGTTGGTCATACCTTTTCTTCCAAGAAGCAAGTGTCTTTTAATTTTGTGGCTGCAGTCACCATCTGCAGTGATTTTGGAGCCCAAGAAAATAAAGTCTGTCATTGTTTCCATTGTTTCCCCATCTATATGCCATGAAGTAATGGGACTGGATGCCATGATCTTAGTTTTTTGAATGTTGAGTTTTAAGCCAATTTTTTCACTCTCCTCTTTCACTTTCATCAAGAGGCTCTTTAGCTCCTCTTCACTTTCTGCCATAAGGGTGGTGTCATCTGCATATCTGAGGTTATTGATATTTCTCCCAGCAATCTTGATTCCAGCTTGTGCTTCATCCAGCCCAGGATTTCGCATGATGTACTGTACATATAAGTTAAATAAGCAGGGTGATAATATACAGCCTTAACATACTCCTTGGCCATGTACAGGTGGCCATGTAATCCTAGTCCTTTACAGGTGGCTGTGTAATCTTAGTCCTGTCAAATGAGACCTCTGGTAGGATGTGGGGACAAGAAGTTGATTCTTGGAAAGCATTTCTTTTCTACAGCTGGCTTCAACCTTCCCCCTTCATCTAAACTTGATTCCGGGTGCAATGCATGAAGTTACAGCCACCTTGTGTCCAAAACGGAAGACCAGAGAACCATGGGCTCTGGTTACATCGAGCTACTGAATAAATATGAGTGGCCATCCACCTTTAGACTTCTTGTTATGAGAATAAAAAGGAACCTCTATCCTAAAGATATTGTTAGTTGGAGTTCTTTTCAATACATTTCTAAGGGATTCAACAGAGAGTCCTTGAAATAAAATGAATCACTGTTCTCTTGCTTATCTTTTTGACATGGTCTAAGCCAGTGTGTTTAGAATCACCAATGTAAAAACATGGTTTAGTTTTTCTGCCTGCAGAAGATATTAAGAAGTGGTGGCAAGAATACACAGAAGAACTGTACAAAAAAGATCTTCACGACCCAGATAATCATGATGGTGTGATCACTCATCTAGAGCCAGACATCCTGGAATGTGAATTCATGTGGGCCTTAGAAAGCATTACTATAAACAAAGCTAGTGGAGGTGATGGAATTCCAGTTGAGCTGTTTCAAATTCTGAAAGATGATGCTGTGAAAGTGTTGCACTCAATATGCCAACAAATTTGGAAAACTCAGCAGTGGCCGCAGGACTGGAAAAGGTCAGTTTTCATTCCAATCCCAAAGAAAGGCAATGCCAAAGAGTGCTCAAACTACCGCACAATTGCACTCATCTCACATGCTAGTAAAGTAATGCTCAAAATTCTCCAAGCCAGGCTTCAGCAATACATGAACCGTGAACTTCCAGATGTTCAAGCTGGATTTAGAAAAGGCAGAGGAACCAGAGATCAAATTGCCAACATCCTCTGGATCATGGAAAAAGCAAGAGAGTTCCAGAAAAACATCTATTTCTGTTTTATTGACTATGCCAAAGCCTTTGACTGTGTGGATCACAATAAACTGTGGAAAATTCTGAAAGAGATGGGAATACCAGACCACCTGACCTGTCTCTTGAGAAATCTGTATGCAGGTCAGGAAGCAACAGTTAGAACTGGACATGGACACCCCTGGTGGATTCATGTCAATGTATGGCAAAACCAATACAGTATTGTAAAGTAAAATAAAGTAAAAATAAAAATAAAAAAAAAAAAAAGAAGAACTGGACATGGAACAACAGACTGGTTCCAAATAGGAAAAGGGGTATGTCAAGGCTGTATATTGTCACCCTGCTTATTTAACTTCTATGGAGAGTACATCATGAGGAACGCTGGACTGGAAGAAACACAAGCTGGAATCAAGTTTGCCGGGAGAAATATCGATAACCTTAGATATGCAGATGACACCACATTTATGGCAGAAAGTGAAGAGGAACTAAAAAGCCTCTTGATGAAAGTGAAAGTGGAGAGGGAAAAAGTTGGCCTAAAGCTCAACATTCAGAAAACGAAGATCATGGCATCCGGTCCCATCACTTCATGGGAAATAGATGGAGAAACAGTGGAAATAGTGTCAGACTTTATTTTTCTGGGCTCCAAAATCACTGCAGATGGTGATTGCACCCATGAAATTAAATATGCTTACTCCTTGGAAGAAAAGTTATGACCAACCTAAATAGCATATTCAAAAGCAGAGACATTACTTTGCCGACTAAGGTCCGTCTAGTCAAGGCTATGGTTTTTCCTGTGGTCATGTATGGATGTGAGCATTGGACTGTAAAGAAGGCTGAGTGCTGAAGAATTGATGCTTTTGAACTGTGGTGTTAGAGAAGACTCTTGAGAGTCCCTTGGACTGCAAGGAGATCCAACCAGTCCATTCCGAAGGAGATCAGCCCTGGGATTTCTTTGGAAGGAATGATGCTAAAGCTGAAACTCCGGTATTTTGGACACCTCATACGAAGTGTTGACTCATTGGAAAAGACTTTGATGCTGGGAGGGATTGGGGGCAGGAGGAGAAGGGGACGACAGAGGATGAGATGGCTGGATGGCATCACTGACTCGATGGACGTGAGTCTGAGTGAACTCCGGGAGTTGATGATGGACAGGGAGGCCTGGCGTGCTGCGATTCATGGGGTCACAAATAGTTGGACATGACTGAGCGACTGAACTGAATGAATGGCTAGATTAAAGAGATTTTGAGTGTTTTGTCACTGGAATATTTTGCTAGAAAATGAATGAGACTGAAGGAACAAGGCTTCTAATTTGTCTGCTTTATATTTTACGGAAGAGGTACAAAAGTATTTCCACATGAGGTTTTTATATTACTTAATAAAATATTGATATTAATTCTCTTAATTTTATTAGGAGTAGAGAACATGCTGTTCATGGCTCATTATTTTAAAAAGCACTGTACAGTGAATCCAGGACCCAGTTTTAGTTTCAGCTAAAACAGCTTCATGACATAAATCAACTTTGTGACATCGTTGTTGTTCAGTTGCCCAGCTGTGTCTGACTCTTTGAAACCCCATTACCTGCAGCATACCAGACCTCCCTGTCCCTCATCATCTCCCTGTTTGCCCAAGTTCATGTCCATTGCATCAGTGATGCCCTCCAGCCATCTCCTCCGACTCCCCCTACTCCTTCTGCCCTTCCAGTGAGTATTCAGGGTTGACTTCCCTTAAGATTGACTGGTTTGATCTCGTTTCTGTCCAAGGGACTGTCAGGAGTCTTCTCCAACACCACAGTTCAAAAGCATCAATTCTCTGACGTTCTGCCTTCTTTATGGTCCAGTTCTCACAACCATATATAACTACTGGGAAGACCATAGCCTTGACTACATGGACCTTTGTCAGCAGAGTAATGTCTCCACTTTTTGATGCACTGCCTACATTTGTCACAGTTTTCCTGCCAAGAAGTAAACATCTGATTTCATGGCAGCAGTCACCATCTGCAGATGGTATTCCCATCTCTTTAAAAACTTTCCACAGTTTATTATGATCCTCACAGTTGAAAGCTTTGGCATAGTGGATGAAACAGAGGTAGATGTTTTTCTGGAGTTCCCTAGCTTTCTCTATGACCCAGCGAATGTTGGCAATTTGATCTCTGGTTCCTCTTCCTTTTCTAAACCCAGCTTGGACATCTGGAAGTTCTTTATTCACATAATGCTGAAGCCTGCATGCTTGCCAGGTTGCTTCAGTAGTGTCTGACTCTTTGTGACCCTATGGACTATAGCTCAACAGTTTCCTCTGTCCATGGGATTCTCCAGACAAGAATATTGGAGCGGGTTGCCATTTCCTACTCCAGGGAATCTTACCAACCCAGGAATTGATTCTGTGTCTTACTTCTCCTGCACTGGCAGGGAGGTTTTTTTTATCACTAGCGCCACCTGGGAAGCCTAGCATGCAAGATTTTAAGCATGACCTTACTAGCATGAGAGATGCGTGCAATTGTCCAATGGCTAGCACATTCTTCAGTACTAGCCTTCTAGGGAATTAGGATGAGGACTGACATTTTTCAGTCCCATGGCCATTGCTCAGTCTTCCAGATTTGCTGCCATTTTGAATGCAACACCTTGATGGCATCATCCTTTAGGGTTTTGAATAGTTCTACTAGAATTCCATTGCATTCACTAGCTTTACTAACAGAAGTGCTTCCTAAGACCCACTTGACTTCGCTCTCTGGAATGCCGTGCTCTGGGTGGCTGACCACATCTCATAGTAATCTGGTTCATTTAGATCTTTCTTGTACGGTTCTTCTGTGTATTCTTTCTTTCTCTTCTTGATCTCTTCAATGTCTACTAGGTCTTTCAGTTCAGTTCAGTTCAGTCACTCAGTCGTGTCTGACTCTTTGCAACCCCATGAATCGCAGCACGCCAGGCCTCCCTGTCCATCACCATCTCCCGGAGTTCACTCAGACTCACGTCCATCGAGTCAGTGATTCCATCCAGCCATCTCATCCTCGGTCGTCCACTTCTCCTCCTGCCCCCAATCCCTCCCAGCATCAGAGTCTTTTCCAATGAGTCAACTCTTAGCATGAGGTCTTTACCATTTCTAATTTTTATTTAGCCCATCTTTGGGGGAAATGTCTCCTTGATATCTCCAATTTTCCTGAAGAGATCTGTAGTCTTTCCCCTTCTGTTGTTTTCTTCTAGTTTTATACACTGTTCATTGAAGAAGTCCTTGTCTCTCTGTACTGCTCTTTGGAAATCTGCATGTATTTGTATATTCCTTCCCTTTCTCCCTTGCTTTTAGTTTCTCTTCTTTCTTTGGCTATTTGTAAGACCTCCTCAGATAACCACTTGCCTTATTGCTTTTCTTTTTCTTTGAGATGGTTTTGTTCACTGTTTCCTTTACAGTATTACAGACTTTCATCCACAGTTCTTCAGGCACACTGTTTACAAGTTCCAATCCCTTGAATCTATTCATTACCTCCACTGCATATTCATAGGTGATTTAATTTAAGTCATACCTGGCTGGCCTAGTGGTTTCCCCAATTTCTTTAATTTACACCTAAATTTTTACTATGAGAAGTTGATGATCTGAGCCACAGTCAGCTCCAGGTGTCTTGTTTTTGCTGGCTGTATACAGCTTCTCCATCTTTGACTGCAAAGAATATCAATTTGATTTTGGTATTGACCATTTGGTGATGTTCATGTGTAAAGTCACCTCTTGTGTTGTTGAATAAAGGTATTTGCTATGACCAGTGCATTTTCTTGGCAGAATTCAGTCAGCCTTTGCCCTCCTTCATTTTGTTCTCCAAGGCCACACTTACCTGTTACTCCAGGTATCTCTTGACTTCCTACTTTTACATTCCAATCCCCAGTGATGAATAGACCATCTTTTTTTGGTGTTAGTTTTATGAGACCTTCTAGCTCTTGATAGATCTGATCAGCTTCAGATTCTTCAGCATCTCTGGTAGGGGCATCGACTTGGATTACCGTGGTGTTGAATGGCTTACCTTTGAAATGAACTGA
The DNA here is from genome assembly GCF_014754425.2 of Oryx dammah. Taxonomy (NCBI): domain Eukaryota; kingdom Metazoa; phylum Chordata; class Mammalia; order Artiodactyla; family Bovidae; genus Oryx; species Oryx dammah. The sequence goes on from NW_024070187.1 coordinate 19,305,323, forward strand.
GATCAAGTACCGCATTTTGGACTCTTTTGTTGATCATAAAGGCTACTCTGTGTGACATTACCAATGACATAGTCTCTCTATCCTAAAGGAAATCAGTCCTGAATATTCATTGGAAGGACTGATGCTGAAGCTGAAGCTCCAGTACTTTGGCCACCTGATGCGAGGAACTGACTCACTAGAAAAGGCCCTGATGCTGGGAAAAATGGAAGGAGGGAGGAAAAGGGGACTACAGAGGATGAAATGGTTGGATGGCATCACTGACTCGATGGACATGAGTTTGAGTGATCTCCAGGAGTTGGTGATGGACAGGGAAGCCTGGCATGCTGCAGTCCATGGGGCCACAAAGAGTTGGACGTGACTGAGCGACTGAACTGAACTGAACTGAACCGATAGATTAAATGACATATAAATCTTTATAAGATATGATTTTAGTTTGTAAAACTCCTAATTCCAAAACAGAAATCACATCTCTGAATAAAATCATAAATACATTGGGTTGGACAAAGGAAAAGACCTTATCAGTGTAAGTTAGAAATGTATTATAAGAGTCCAGGCAAGAAATGCTTGGACTTCAGTAGTGGTGGTAGAGATGGAAAAACGCTGATGGACTCAGATACGTTTTAAAAGTTGAACTGACAGAACTTGTATGTGGTGTGATTGAGGTGAATAAGTAAGAAGAGAAATGAAGGGTGAATTCCAGGTTTTAAGAGTGACTAATTGTGAGGAAATTGGTGCTATATGCTCAAACAGAAGGACAAGAGGAAGAGGAAGTTTGATGGGGTTGTCAAGAATTCCATTTAGGAATAGATTAAGGTTAAGATGGCTGTAAGATATTCAGGGGAACTGTGAGGTAGACATTGGATTTATAAATTTGGATGCACTATTTAGATTTTAGATTACAATTTGGAAGGCATCATAATATATACAATATTTAAAACCATGCATTGATGAGATCATTTAGGAGGAAAATGTACCCAGATCAAAATCAAGCCTTGAAGAAGGAAACCCAGCAAAAGAGGCAGAACTGCCATTGAGGTGGGAAAAAAGCAGAAGGATATTGCATTATAGAAGTCTGGAAGCACATTTTTCCAAAATGAAGCAGTAGTCAGTCTGCTGAGAGGCTAAACAAAATGAAAATAGAAAATGATTCTTTAACAGAGAGATACTTTCAATGAACTAGATTTATTATCATTCATAGCTTGGGGTTAACAGACCTTGGATAAAATATGTAAATTAAGAAACAGTGACATAAACATAGTGCTTATATATATATATATATAATTATAGTGCTAACCATCAAAAGAATTAAAAACTTTCTTAAAGGTGGTTACTTTTGGGTGGTGAGACATGGGGCTTGGGGAGAGGTTTGAGGAATGAAGCAGGAAACTTTTTTTTTCTTCTAATTTTTCCACTGAATACCATTCTATACCTTTTGAATTATTTAACCAAGTATATATATTACTTTTATCATAGGTAGTTCTTATACAATTTTATCATTTTAGTTTTGTTTAATTTTAGGTTTAAGGCACATGAGAAAATTATAATGTATTTATTTTTAGAGTTTTACGGTCTGAACATTTATGTTTTCCAGATAAACCTAAGCCATTTCACACACACACAAGAAATGATTGTTTTAATTTGGCACAGTTGTTTTACAAGCTTTTCAAAAGTAGCTTCAGTAATGAGGTAGAAGTATAAGCCAGAATGGATGGAACTCCATGAAAGGAGATAAGAAAGTTGAAATCCAAGAGAATAACCCTTCTGAAGAAGTTTGCAATAATTTATTATTAGACAGCTAGTATACATAAGGATTATATCTAGGTAGAACAGTGAGAAAGGAAGAATCATATCCATATTTTCAAAATTGGAAACAGATTCAGAGAAGTTGAGTAATTTTCCCAGGATGACACAACTCGTAAATAATGGAATAAATACTCAAATTCAGACCTCTCTTTTATGGCAGAGCCTGATATCTTAGCCACTCTGCTTGATATAAAGTGCCAGCAAATTGTCTGATATAAAACAAGTACTCACAAATGCACTTTTCAGCATTAAGAGAATCTAGGAACAATTCTCCTTTACCTATCCTTTATTTTTTGGGATGAATCTGAGGGATCTGAAATCTTATCAACATCTCACTTCCTCTCCATGCACAGTTAAATTTGGACAATTCCTGCAAGCATTCTCCTTGTCTCCCGGTCTCTACTCCAATTCATCATGTCCAGTGCCTCTTGAATTTCATTCCTAAACCATAAATCGGGTCATGTCATTCTTCAGATTAAAAAGCTTGATGGATGGTTCACCACTTCACAGAGAAGGAAGTGCAAACATTCTCTAGGCTTCAGTCAGACTGTCCAGTTTTGTGTACGTTACTTACTGTTCCAGATATCGATTGCTGAGTGACAAATCACCTCAAAACAGTTGCTTAAAACAATGCCTATCATTGCATTAATGCTCACAGTTTCTGTGGGTCAGGAATTCAGGGAAGGCTTAGCCCAGCAGTACTGACTCAGCTCTCTCATGTCCTAGTAGATAGATGTTGGCAGGAGGTGAAATAGCAGGCAGTTAGAACAGCCGTGGGTGGACCGGCAGCCTTCTCTCCTCCTGTGGTTTCAGGGCCTCTTTGATCTCTCCATGTGGCTGGTTTGAGCTCCCTTCACAGCATGGCAGTCTTTGGGAAATCAGAATGCTTATACTGTGGTTCAGGGCTTCAAGAAGTCCAAGCAGAAGTTATATGCACTCTGATGACCTATCCTGTGAAGTCACATAGTGTCACTTCCACCAGACTCTGAGAGCCTGACCAGATTCAGGGGGAAGGAACACAGACCCCCACCTTCTCAACGGGAGGAATATCAAAGTCCAGTTATGAGAAGAGCTTACCAAAGGGGAGAAATTGCTGTGGCTATCTTTAGAAAATGCAGTTGGATTCATATATACCCATTACATATGCCAATTTCTATTTTATTTTAGGTTTGATTTTGTTCAAGCTGCTTCTTTTACTTGGAATCACTCTCCCCATCCTGTGAAGTCCTACTCATTCTTCAAGGACCAGCTTAAATGTCCCCTCTTCTGTGACATAGATTTCCTGTCCCCTAAGAACAATCACTCACACCCTCCTCTGGAAATACAAAGCAGCATATCTCTATCATCATAGCAGAGGGAGCTTCGTATATTCTGTGACTTGTTAGGTTATGAGCCCTTCGAGCTATTTGCCTTTGAAATCTTATGACGAGTAATATGAGATCAATATAAACTGCTGTAATTTTTTCTCTCTCTCTGATTAGTATTTTCTTTCCCAGAAAAGAAAGATATGGCTCTGAAAACAAAGCAGAAAATCAGGGAACATTACTTCCTCAGATATGAGGTCATTAATGCATCTGTGATATGACCATAAAGCCAGCTCTGAGTACTCCCTATTCAACTATAAATTGTTCACAGTGACCCTGTTATCTTGTAGCTGGGTTTTTATACTCACTGCTGTGCTTCCTGAAAGCAACAATTTCTGTTAATGCACTGACCACGCAGCCGCATAATAATCTTGTCAGCAAACAATGAATGGGAGCTGAGCTCTGGAGGGAGGGAAACCTTCTAATGTTTTGATCCTCTTGACTGAAGAAATTTTAGCAATGACATATGATCACAGTTGCTCAGCTGTCATGATTCATCCATTACAAGATTTTCAAGGTTGTCCAGGTGGAAATCTATCTTGGGAAGGGAAAGAATCTTTGGAAATGCCTGGGATAGCCTTGGTGTGATCGAAACCAGCTGTGTAAGCAAGAGAGAGTGTCCATGGAATCTTTGAAACCCTTTCTAATTAATGATGCCAGTATCTAGGAGCACTGGTTCAATTTCCAATGCTCTTCTGACTTTATCTAACAGTTATTCCAGCAGACCAGCAACTTTGGTCAGTATGATTGATACTGGAGATGAGGTATTCTCATTTCCCAGGGAGAATCCAGAAGATTTTTATTTTTGACTCCCTCTCTTTGATTTCTCCCGTCTTTATTCCCTAAAATCTAGGCTTAATTGATGTTAACTAGCTTTTAAGTCGGAGAAGGCAATGGCACCCCACTCCAGAACTCTTGCCTGGAAAATCCCACGGACGGAGGAGCCTGGTAGGCTGCAGTCCATGGAGTCGCTAACTTTCACTTTTCACTTTCATGCATTGGAGAAGGAAATGGCAACCCACTCCAGTGTTCTTGCCCGGAGGATCCCAGGGGTGGGGGAGCCTGGTGGGCTGCTGTCTGTGGGGTCGCACAGAGTCGGACACAACTGGAGCGACTTAGCAGCAGCAGCAGCTTTTAAGTAGGAGATAGAATTGTAAAGAATTTTAGTTGTGAGCAGTCAACTTTGTTTCTTTTATTGTAAATGTGAATAATTCAGAAGCAATTTATTTAAAAATCAAGTCTTAATATTTTGGTTGAATATTTAATTTTATATGTCACAGTACCATGTTTTATAGGCAGGACTATATGCTGCAGACTCATAATATATGACCATTAAAGGATCTTAGGGATTCAAATCAAAAGGAAAGACCTTTTGTTCTTCCACCTCCAAGGCATTTTCTTTTTTATTTCACTTGGTTTTCACTTGTGCAGAAAACTGTTTGTTGTAAGAGCTCAGTATATTGACTCCAAGCAGATGCTTGTGCTTTCTTAGTTTGGAGTTGAAAACCAGTATTTGTAGATGACTAGAAGGACTGTGTTTTTAATAACTACAGCAAGGTCTCATATATCGGTTAAGCTAAGAAGAATTTTTTATGGATCGAATGACTTTTAAAAGCACATTGGCACATGTACACCTGTGGTGGATTCATGTCAATCTATGCCAAAACCAATACAGAATTGTAAAGTAAAAATTAAAAATAAATAAATTAATTAAAAAATAAAAATAAAAAAAATAAAAGCACATTGGCTACTGAACTAACCAGAAACATTAGTCTCACTATTTCTGAGATTTCTCTGTGACTCTTTCATTTTCTGTCTTGCCATGGAATAAATCATTTAGCCTGTCTGACTCAGTTTCTTTACCTTTCAAGGCTGAGATTCAGGACAGGCTCTGCATTTTCAGGATCTGTATTACTATTCCTTCAGAGAATATTATTACATTCAAAATTACAGTATCCATGGCAACCATAACTAGGTCAGTCTGCTCTTGAAGTAACAAATAACAGCAGAACATCTATATCCTTTCCCAACCAGCCTCTGTTTTCAAAACTCTGTTAGGCTGCTGAAAGTAAGTGGCTTTGCAGGAAAAGGGCCTAGTAGCATCTGGGAGAGTTATTTTCTTATTTGTGATCCACATGCTCAGAAAACTTCATGCAAATTAGACAATGTGTATATGATTTTTATATAAATCCCCCAACCACCACGATTATTTGAAAAATGAGATTTTTATTGTGAAGTTATATTTCTTTTAAAATATTGTGACTAATGTCTAATGAAAATAGCACCTGCAGAATTCTTGTAAAAAGAATTTAAGTGACATGGGGATCTCTTCTTTCCACTTTGGTCACAGCTAATATTTTATCCTAAAGAAACTATTTTCTTACTAAACCAAGAAATAATCATTGTACCTTTCCACTCATCATTTAAGTATTTTTATTTAACAGTATATATAATGCGATATATTTCTAAGAAAAAAGCAATTACATTTATGTACATAAAATTGCACATTTGGGAAAAGTTTGGACAGATACATATATGAACAGAGGACCTGGAGGGGAGAAGAAGGGAATTTTGTTTTTTTTTTCTTAAAACATTTAAATATCTCTGTGTTCAACAGTTTTTAAAAAGTTTTTGAAGTATAGTTGATTTACAATGTTGTGTTTGTTTCTGCTGGACAGCAAAGTGATTCAGTTATGCACACACACACACACACACACACACATCCTTTCTCATATTCTTTTCCATTATGGTTCATCACAAGATATTGAATATCGTTCCCTGTGCTATGTACAGCAGGACCTTGTTTATCCATCTTATTTGTAATAGGTTGCATCTGTGAATAACAAACTCCCTACCTTTCCCCTCCCCACTCCTCATCCCCCTTGACGACCACAAGCCTATTCTCTACATCCGTGAGTCTGTTTCTGTTTTGTAGACAGGTTTATTTGTGTGGTATTTTAGATTGCACACGTGTGATACCATGTGGTATCTGTGTTTCTCTTTCTGACTTACTTCAGTTTGTATGATAATCTCTTGGTCCATCCGTGTTGCTACAAACGGCGTTATTTCATTTGTTCTCATGGTTGTATTGGACATTCTTAAACACCCTACAAGTTACCAAGTTCTCTATAGCACTGAATTCTTCAGGTTACTACCCCAGACAAAATACTGTCTCCTTTTCAAATCAAAAAGCCAAAAAGAGTGTCAAGACTAGTGACCATTTATAGAGCACTGACCATCTTCATGTTATTTGCATACTATAACTCAGGCAATCCTCAAAACAATTCCAGGAGGCAAATATTGCCATTCTTGTTGCTCGGATGCAGAACTGAGACTGAAGGAAGTTCCAGACCTCTCTCCAGAACATCTGGCTGAGGGCAGTCATGAGATTCTAGCCCAGGTGTGTCAGGCTCTCAAACCTGTGCTTTTTCCATCGAAGAGCATTTTTCCTCATAAAAAGAGAAGTCCCTGCCTGTTCTGTAGTCTCTGATCAGGTGTTTCCAAAAGAAAACAATGCCTGGTTGTCAGAGTGAATGAATATTGAATTAGATTTTCAACCTTAAGCTACATATTTCACTATTTCACATCTTAGGAAACTGGCATCCATAAAACTTGAGTGATTGTGAAATTTCATCCAATTGACTAGATGCAAACTCAGAACTAAATGGAGTCTCTGATGCCAAAACTGTTTTCTCCCTCTTTCAACAATATGTTGGTAATCCAGACACAATTTCTCCTCTATTTCATGTTTGCAAATGAAAGTGAAAGTGAAAGTTGCGTCCAGCTCTTTGTGACCCCGTGGACTATACAGTCCATGGAATTCTCCAGGCCAGAATACTGGAGTGGCTAGCCTTTCCCTTCTCTAGGGGATCTTCCCAAACCCTGGGATTGAACTCAGGTCTCCCACATTGCAGGCGGATTCTTTACCAGCTGAGCTATCAGGGAAGCCTGCATGGTTGCAAACTGTGATATAACTGGCCTAGATTCTCATAGACAAAATTTTCATTTTGTAAGCATTCTTTACACAGATATCTCCCTCCTCCTTTCCTTGTGACAATATATATGTAGATTACGAGTAATCCAGAGCAACCAGAGACAAACTTAAAAACAAATAGGCCACTTGATTTTAAATGTGCTAAATGTTGCCCTAATATTAGTTTCAATAATGTATAGAAGAAGTGTGCAGACCATTTTGGGTGGGATTATAAAGGCTGGAAATAAGAATCGTAAGAAAGCCAAAAGTTTTTAGAATGCAAGTAAGTTGAGAAAATAGAAGGACCTTTTAGAAGGCAATAATCAGAGATTTAGTGAGACCATCAAAAGCAAGAAAGAAGAAACTGCTCAGAGATTCTGAACTAGGACTGTGTACACCCCAAGAGAGAAGTTTATACAGGGAAATTCAGTAAGCAGACTATTCAACAGGGTGATATTTAATCCAACTTGGGCAGACTGGGATAACTGCTTTAACCTATTACCAAGGAAACAGAACGAATCTTGACTCCTCTGACAGATTATAAGAGAAACCTTGAGTATATAATTATGGCAAGGTGCAGGGCTGTGTATGTATCAGGAGGTAGAAGGGGAAAGTGAGAATACTCAAGGGTAAATAGAAAGATGAGCGTGACAATTCTTGTGAAGATTTAGAAAAAGTCACAAGAAAGTCAGAAGTAGGTAGTAATTATAAACTAGTGACAAGGTCAATTGACCAACATGTACCTGAGTACTTTATCTTATCACTTTAACTGAGACTCATTTTGATTTTAGTTTCAAGAAATTGTTTATGTTACTTAAACAGTTTGTTCTGAAGGGAAATTAAGGTGAAAAGTGAAGTCACAGAGTCTGTCATTGAAAACTTACCGAGTGTCTCCTATTTGTCTCCACCCACAGTGGGGATAGGCTACATTACCCAATTTAATACACATTGTATTAACTGATTTTTACCTGTTTGCTAACAAATATTGTTTAGTAAATGTGAGTGTGTGTGTGTGTGTATATGTGTGTGTGTGTGTGAGAGAGAGAGAGAGAGAGTGAGTGAGAGAATGGGAATTTGGTATAAGACTTGTTTTCGTTATGGAACTCTCCACTTCTAGTTAGTGGTAACTATGAAGCTTAGAAAGAACCTAATAATTTAAGATGATTAAATTTCCTTTAAGGTGTATCTTTAAAGTTACTTAAAATGTTAAACAAAACAGACAAAATGGGGTACCTCTAACTTTACCAGTGAATATGTGTATAACCCTCATAGAAAACATTTCTAGAAGTATATTGTTATATTAAATCCAATTTCTTTTAGTCAATAAAAAGCTACTATTAAATACAGATGCTGAGTTACCAAGTTTCATTTCATATTAAAATACAGACTTTCATTTTGGAAACTTCTGTCTTTGGGAGGATTTATTCCTCAGAGTAAATCACCAAGGTCTTATTTCCTCCCTTTAATAATGAAGAAGGTGATACTGGTTTAATTGTAAGCAAAACAGAGAAGAAAAGAGTGATCAGAATGGTAGTTTCTCTATCTCTTCAGCTTGTGATTTGAAGAGAGATACTCTACATATTTTGGAGAAGCCAATGGCACCCCACTCCAGTACTCTGGCCTGGAAAATCCCATGGACAGAGGAGCCTGGTAGGCTGCAGTCCATGGGGTCGCTGAGGGTCGGACACAACTGAGCAACTTCCCTTTCACTTTCCACTTTCATGCATTGGAGAAGGAAGTGGCAACCCACTCCAGTGTTCTTGCTTGGAGAATCCCAGGGACAGGGGAGCCTGGTGGGCTGCCATCTATGGGGTCACACAGAGTTGGACACGACTGAAGCGACTTAGCAGCAGCACTCTACATATTTACCCACAAAAATGACGATAAATAAAGTTCCATATAAACTCAAAGGAAAAGTAAATATTTTCTCAAATACCATCTGATTTGAGTCTTGGACAAAAGCTATAAGTGTTAGGACAATTATGAAACTTGAGATGGAGAGATAGAAATGAAAGTTTCTCATTCCTGAAGGTTGGTATCTCAGTTACCTTTTACATCAAAGCACTGTGATTGGGAAAAAAAAAAAAAAAAAAATCCTATCAGTAAAGAACGGCTTTCAACGCTCTCTTTTTTTTGTCAGTGTAAGCATTCCAGATAAAAGAAAGGAAAAGTGTCTTCACTGTGGCTTCAGGACCGCCTAGAAAACAATGGCTTCAGGTTGGTACCTAAATGACTATTTCTTAGACCAGAGTATAGAATGTATTTATTTATGGTGTGGTGGGGTGGCAGTTAGGGCAAGATTTTTTTCCCCTAAATAAAAATTCCTGTGCACCCAACATGTAAAACAAATAGAATAGAATGGATCTGTAAGGTAGACTACAGTTTTGTTTTTTAATAAGTGGAAAACATTTCATTGTTGCAGGATCCACAAGCACATTCTCAGAACCCTGTATATCATATTCAGAACTGTCCCATATTGAGTTAGTTCAGTTTGGAGAGTTTGACGATGTAAAATCTTTTAGCCTAGATCTAAGAACAACTGCTTGAGGAAAATGACAAGAGCTTTCAACACTTGCCAGAGAAAGTTAATGCCTTACCTTTTCTGTTTAGTACATTGCATACCAGAGAATGAGAAAAGGTATCCTGTAAGCATGTAATTGAATAAAAGAGATTCAAAACATAAACAGAGGTGCTTTATGCTTCTTTCTGTGTTTTGTGTCAAGGATGCTATGGAAACATATCACTAGCTAGGATTTATTGAGTGCTCAGTATGTGTAAACTATAAGCAAGGTACTTCTCATAGATCATGGCACTCAATTCTCACAAGAACTTCATGAGATAGGTACAATGACTCTTGATGTACAGAGAGTAAAATTAAGGTTAGACAGTTTAAGTAATTTACCAACATTATAAATGGTAAGTTATGGAGTCAGAATAAAAACTCAGGTATAAATTTCTACCTATTATGCCATATACATGTAACATTATTGAAAAAATACTTATTTTTTTAAAGAAATTACATTCTAATTATTTTGGCCCAGTTCAGTTCAGTTCAGTTCAGTTCAGTTGCTCAGTCGTATCCGACTCTTTGCGACCCCATGAATCGCAGCACGCCAGGCCTCCCTGTCCATCACCAACTCCCGGAGTTCACTCAGACTCACATCCATCGAGTCCATGATGCCATCCAGACATCTCATCCTCGGTCGTCCCCTTCTCCTCCTGCCCCCAATCCCTCCCAGCATCAGAGTCTTTTCCAATGAGTCAACTCTTCGCATGAGGTGGCCAAAGTACTGGAGTTTCAGCTTTAGCATCATTCCTTCCAAAGAAATCCCAGGGCTGATCTCCTTTAGAATGGACTGGTCGGATCTCCTTGCAGTCCAAGGGACTCTCAAGAGTCTTCTCCAACACCACAGTTCAAAAGCATCAGTTCTTCAGCGCTCAGCTTTCTTCACAGTCCAACTCTCACATCCATACATGACCACTGGAAAATCCATAGCCTGGACTAGACGGACCTTTGTTGGCAAAGTAGTGTCTCTGCTTTTCAATATGCTGTCTAGGTGGGTCCTCACTTTTGGCCCAGTTAAATTCTCATAATTATACCCTCACCACCTCTGTGACACTGACATATAGTTAATGACAAGGAAATACAATTATTACTATGATTTTCAACAAATCAATACATCACAACCTCACTGATGACGTATTTGTCATCTGTGAAAGAAGAAAATAACTTTTACAATGCTAGAACTTTAAAAATCAGAACAGGTGCTAAGAAAGACAAATTTTGAGAGTTCATTTCTAAGCAACGTTATTGACAGAGCAAAGGTCACCTTGGATTGATAAATACTAATCTGTATCTGGCTGCTAAACTGTGGGATACAAAAAGAATACTCTTTAAGCCAGTAATAATTCAATCTTAATTATCTTTTAAAAGATATGTTTTAAAATTATATCTTGAAGTTCATCTGAAGGTGAACAAGCTTAATTCAAAATATGTGCTATGCTTTTAAAAGTTTTTTTTACTTAAAGTTGAAGACAGAAAAATATTTGAAATTTTGATTGCAAGCAAAGTGTTTGAATCTGAATAACAGTTTCCACTTAGTTTTTTCAAATGTTTACCCAATCGATTAAAACCCAACGTCACTGTTCTCCTTTACGAGACAAGCAGATGTTCCTTGTATTTATTTCCCTTTGATATTTCATTCAGAAAGCAAAGATTCAAGTTAAAATTCTGTAAGTCCATTAAACTATTATTTGACCCAACCCCTGCTGTTGAAATTTATTATTATTTTTCTTATGATTATAAAATGAGACATGTTTATTATAGACAGTACTGAAAACACAGAAAGAGAAAAAATTAACTGCAACTCCAGGACCTGGAAATAAAAGTATTTCTTTCACAGACAGTATATCCTTTGTGCAATTTCTCTTTTATGCATTTCTGTACAAATATGACTCTTCAAAGTCCCTTGGACTGCAAGGAGATCAAACCAGTCCATTCGAAAGGAAATCAGTCCTCCTTTGGAGGACTGATGCTGAAGCTAAAACTCCAATAATTTGGCCACCTGATGTGAAGAACTGACTCATTGGAAAAGACCCTGATACTGGGAAAGATTAAAGGCAGGAGGAGAAGGGGACAACAGAGGATGAGATGGTTGGATGGCATCACTGACTCAATGGACATGAGTTTGAGCAAGCTTCGGGAGCTGGTGGTGGACAGGGAAGCCTGGTATGCTGCAGTCCATGGGTTTGTAAAGGGTTGGACATGACTGAGCGATTGAACTGAACTGAACTGATACAAATATGAGACCATTTTTTGCAGATTTTTGTAACTATTTCAATTAAGAAAATGTAATGAGCATCTCTCTGGGTCATATTAATATGTATAATTTACATAACTAGTTTTCTCAAGTTAGAACTTGGGTATTTCCATTTTTTATTATAAATGATGTGACATTAAACTTCCCTGCACATAAATCTTTGTGTACACACTCTTTTTCTTCCTTTCCATAGACTAGAAATATTTTGCATAAAATTAAAATATGATTCCAGAAACACTAACTCATTAACATAATGATATTTTGTAAATTATTTGAATATATTTATAGTTCCAGGGCATCCTTCCTTTGAGCATTTTGAGAAGTTTCATATACATTAAACTTAATTCCTGTTGTTTGATGGGTCAGCTTTTTTTAAATGAAAGGAATAAAAGAAAGCGGCAAGAAAGAGTTTACCAAGTGAGAGGATAGAGAAAGCAAACAAGGAGAAATAATCTTTGGTGCTTCATTCATTCTTTTCTTCTTCTAGAATACTTGTCCCTGCCTTGTCTACCTAAGCAACCCTTTTCAGCCTCCTAAATCTACATGCAGCTGTAACAGCATCTCCCACGTCTATGTGGTGATTCTATGTGTGAATTCTCTTAGCCACTTTCTACAAATCCTGGCTCTTTTCTTTGTGTATTGTAATTTGACATCACTGGCAATAATATTTAGCAGCTCTGACTTGTCCTCTGGCAGGGACTCAAGGTAAGGCCTGTATTCTATTCATCTCTGCATCTCTGGTGACTAAAGGAGAGCTTATATAAATGTTATTTTATAAATGTTTAAAGAATAAATGAATAAGTGAATGGCAAAGTCTACAATCTCCACAAAGAAGCTATATTTACTGTTCTGGGATAAGGGGAGAAGGTTAGGAGAATTTATTGCCTGGGTTCCTGGGCTTTTTTTCCCTGAAGGGGAAGAAAGAAAGGGCGGGAGAGAGTTCTATATCTGTAGTCTTAAAAGCAGACTGCAATGACTCTCATTGTCTGTGTTCAGGGACCTGATAAACAATCTGCTCAGTTAAGTAGATAAAATACAAACCTCAACAATATAAACGAAATTCATCACAGTGGCAAATACATGGAGGTTTTAAACCTAGGTAAAATAAAAATTGTATATCTGGGTCCTCTGGACAAATTTGTTTCCCTTTCTTCCCTCTCTCAAAGGAAACAAAGATCAGCAAATACTGGCAGCCAAAATATCTGTCTTTGTGTGCCTGCCAAGCTTTAGAGTGTTCCCTTGATTGCAGCGAACAATGTGTTATATAGAGCTGTAGAGACCAGTACTAGAAGACCCATTAGTGCTTTCTTGTGGAAACAGCTGTCTGGTGGGTTTGTGTTTGCAGAGGAACTCGTATTAATAAAGCTATGTGAATATAGCTTTCCCTAATGCTTTTTAATGGTTTTGCGATTTGTTTTCATAGATGACTTGACAAATCAAGTCTGAAACAAAGGGTCATTTCATATTGTTTGTTTAGTCACCAAAATATTTTGCCATACTTTCCATGGAAGTTCTAGATCAGTACTATTTCCACTCAGATTTCAGGCAGAAAGGACACTAGGTGTTCAGTAGAGGCACCAAGCCTTCCCTTCTCTTCTCCTTCAAATCCAAAACACCAGGCCATCCTGGAGAAATGAAAATCTCTATTGAAAGCACGTTGATACACACATGATCTTAAACAATGCTGTAAACAAACTGAGGAGGCATGAAAAGGGGAGAAAGATTAGTTTAGGATGATTTTTTTCATACCATGTTATCCTGTCCTCTGCTTTGTGTTTTATGCATGTCTGTGTTTGAGTTTGTTATATGGAACATACATTTATAACAAAAACAAAGACTCAAAAATGCAAAAATAAAATCACAAGGCAAATGAGAAAATCACAAATATGAAAAAGAGTTAAGATCATTAATAATATCTTAACGGCAAGAATTCAGGTGAACTGATAAAAAGGACATCACAAAAGAGTCCCACATGACTTAGCAACTTAACGACAACCCCTCAGTAATAAAATGTGGGCAAAGATCATGAATAGACATCTCCCAAAAAGGAAAGTGCAAATGGTAATTCTTGTACAACTGTGCTCCCTTTACTCTACCTCACAAAGGACAACAGAGTTATTTTTCTAAAACAAGATCATATTTACTCCCCTGATGCAATTTTTTCTCCTTATCCTAAGTGCTTTTCAACTTTTGTAAGAAAGGAGTTCCAGTATCACAGGTTGAGAGAATGTTCATTAAACAGCAGTCTGTGATTGGTGATGATTGAAGATCACTTTCAGAAGAGTACAGTGACATGATCTAGATTTTAGAGGTTTAAAGAAATAATTGTGAGAAACAACTTCAGGATAAATATAATCCACACATTTGAGAAGCTTGTCAAGGAAAGGGAATAAAACACAACAATGGCTAGGACTGTGTGTTAGTCGCTCTGTTGTGTTCAACTCTCTGCGACCCCATAGATATAGCCTGCCAGGATCCTCTGTCCACAGAATTCTCCAGACAAGCATACTAGAGTGGGTTGCCATTTCCAATTCCAGGGGATCTTCCTGACCCAGGGATCAGACCTGGGTCTCCCTCATTGCAGGCAGATTCTTCACCGTCTAAGTCACTAGGGAAGCGCAATAACAAGGAGGGGAAATGGTTATTAACCTCCCCATATGTCTAGCAGACACTGAGTGTTGATCTTGTTTGGCTTCCTACATTCCTGTTAGTTTGTTTCTATGCGTTTTTAGAAGGATAAGCAATACAACTCACACTCATGGAAAATTTGAGAAGTACAGATTAGTAGAAGGAGATAGAAGACATCATCCCAAGGTCCCACCATCCAGAAACAGTAGTGATATTTTAGAGAATTCATTTCAACACCTTTTATAGAATCCCTTTACATTTTAATATGAATGAGATATTGTGAGGGACAGGGAAGCCTGGTGGGCTGTAGCCCACGGAGTCCTGAAGAGTCAGACATGGCTTGGTGACTGAACAACAACGTATGAGATACTACATTTCTCTATAAATCTGAGATAATGTAAGGCTTGTTTTCATTCTGTGCTATTTCTAACCTTTGTCATCCAAACAGGTGGTGTTTCTGCAATGTTAGTCTCTTAAAATTTTTTGTCTTTCATGAATCTCATTGAAATTTAGCTCATTAAACAAAAGTCACACACACAAATCTTTTTAAGATAAATCCTTCTCTACCTCAGACTTCTGCTAAGACAGCCTAAGAATACTATGTGCCTCTTAAAAGTGTACGTTCAACAAAAATATTCCCCTTAGAGTTTTCTGAAATGTCACCAGAAGACTTTAAAGTCACACTTTCAACTTTTAGAACATGTTTTACTGAGAGTGGTTGGGTTTGATATTTGCCCAGAAGCTATTTCTTAATTTTGGCATCATTTTAAAAATCATGGTTATCATTGCACATCTATTATTGTTATATAAATTTTCATTGATATACTATTTCATACATATTTTCTATATATGTATCAAGTCAGTCATTTCAGTCGCTCAGCCATGCCTGACTCTTTGTGACCCCATGGACTGCAGCATGCCAGCTTCCCTGTCCATCACCAACTCCTGGAGCTTGTTCTATATATGTATATATATATGTAAAATAATTAGTGCTAAATCATATCCAATTTCCCATGTTACCAAATATTTCATGAACAACATTTTGATTGGCTGTTCTTATCGTATATGCTGTTTTTCATCTAATCATTCCCCAGGTGTATACATGGTGGCAGTTGTTTCTGTTAATAAGTTTTGTATTTATAAGCCATATGTTGAACAACTTTGGTTAAGATGGTTGGATGGCATCACTGACTCAGTTGACATGAGTTTGAGTAAAACCCGGGAGTTGGTGATGGACAGGGAGGCTTGGCGTGCTGCAGTCCATTAGGTCACAAAGAGTTGGACACGACTGAGCAACTGAACTGACTGACTGACTGACTGAAAAGATAATTATCAGACAAGGAGAATATGTTCACAACATAAAAAATAAAGGATTTATATCAAACATATTTAATAAATTATTATATATAAAGTAGAAAAAAGATTAAACAGTCCAGCCCCTTCCAATCCAGAGTTGGCAATAGGCAATGAATTTGAGCAGGTTAGTCCTTGAAATAGTAGAAAGCATACTGATGATTAAATACATAAAAAGATTGCATTGTTGCTAGTAATTTGGGCAAAAATATTAAAACAATAATAATGATTTCACATCCATCAGATTAGCAAAAATATAAAACTTCTAACAATTCCAAGTTTTAGCAGTGATATGGATAAATGATTATCCTTCCAGGTTATTGATTAAAGTGTACATTGGTACAACTACTTTGGAAAGCAATTTTAAAATACATAAAAATCTGAACATTTTCAGCCATTTTGGAAAGAAAGGAGTTTGGCAATATCCAGTATCCAGTACACTTTCAAATGTGGGACCTTTAGACCATCAGTTTCTTGTTTAGGCCTATTATCATAGAAAAGCTTTCACAGAAGACACAGAGTCATTCACTGAAGTATCATTTAATAGTGGAAACTGGAACCAATGCAAATCTCCACTAGTAGATGGCAGCGTAAATAAGATATGATATCTTCCTGTGATGAGGAAACTAATGCAGCAGTTAAAATGAATGAGCTACCAAAAAAATAGGTTGCCTAATATTATATATAGTATAATTCTTTTTGTATGCATTTTTAAGATATACAAAAGAATACTATCCTAAAAGCTTGACCGGCTTAAACTGGCAGATAATGATTTTTTTTTTTTTCTGGATAAAAAGAGAGAAAACTAGGGATTATGCAACACAAATATACATGGATTTGTGTGATTTTCTGTATTTTTGACTATAAAAGAGAATAAAGAAAAATGGTGCATAATAAGTGGAATCTAAGAAATCAAATAATATAAGATCCCTTGATGGCACAATTTCTTCTTACACATTTGACAAATACCTGTGTCTAGACCTGGTTAGCTCTTTACTGAGTGAGTAGAAATCAGTATACAGAATAAATACAACTGCTGCTTAAAACGTTGAAAGTATACAGACAAGTAATTATTAAAAAAATTTAATTGGAGGATAATTTTTTTACAATGTGTTGGCTTCTGCTGTACAACAACGGGAATCAGCTATAAAAGTGTACACATATCCCTTCCCTCTTGAGCCTCCTCCCTGCACCCCCATCCTACCCCTCCAGGTTGTCACAGAGCATCAGGCTGAGCTCCCTGTGCTATACAGTGGCTTCCCACTAGCTGTCTGTTTCACAAGTGGCAGTGTATATACATCAGCGCTACTCTAGATTCGTCCCTCTACTCCTTCCCCTGGAGATTTGTCCCTCTACTCCTCCCTCCACTATGTCCAGAAGCCCATTCTCTACACCTGTGACTCTATTTTTGCCCTACAAATAGGTTAATCAGTACCATTTTTCTAGATTCCATGTGTATGGGTTAGTATACAATATTCAGACAAGTAAATTGATATAATATCATGAGAAATGTGCGGACATAGAGAAGTACACAGTACTAATGTAGGTATATGAGAGGACCGACCCTTGTGTTAGTTACGATGTCTTAGATGTAAGGAACAGAAAATAGCTTACACAATTACAGGGATGTATTGGTTTAAATAGCTGGCAAGTTTAAAGATGGATCAGGATAGGTTTGATTCAGCAACTAAAAACATCAAACCGCAAGTTTCTCTCCCTCTATTCTGCAGTCCTCCCGGGTCAGTTCAGCCTCACCCCCTCTGTGGGCTCCCCCTTGTGGTGCCACATGGCTACCAAATCTCCAAGCTCAGTGTTTCTTTGGTTCATGACTAGGGAGAGACACAGAAGCCCTCTGTAAGAAATGAGAAATCTTTCTTCAGAAGCCTCCAGAAATCTCTTTATCACAGGGCCTTTGTACTGCTGTATCCCCAGCACCAGGTAAAGTGGAGGAGCTCAGTTAAAACTGTTCAACTGACCTGAATCTCCACAAATAGTAAAGTTACAAACCACTCAGCAGGGTATCAAAAGCTCAATATTTGTTAGAAGCAAAATTCTTTTACTGTTATAAAATTTAACAAATAATTTATTCACTTGTTTTATAAATTTGAACCTTTTTTACTAGAAGTATTTTCATTAGTTCTCAAATGATGCTTTTTTAGTATTTTTCTATTTTGAAAGTTATAATCACAAATTATATATTCTGCTATTATGTTACTTGGAAATTTATAGTGATTTACTACCAAATAAGTGTATAAACAAGATTATTTTTAAATGTAAACTCATAATTAAATGAAAAATGAAAGAATAGATGCTAGGGAGAAATATAACTGAATAATTTTACAACAGTTGACAAAATTCTACCTAGCTGTAACATAAAAATCAATATAACATATAAAGACATATAACATATAAAAGAGATAAATTGACTACCTAAAATTAAAATAACTGCATATAAAAATACGTAACAAAGGAAGAAGTAGATACAATGAACTCAGAATTAATATTTTAACATATATGATTGACAGGTTAATTACCATAGATTACTATAACTACTACAAATCAATATCAAATAACCAAATAAAATAAGGAAAAGGCAAAATTCAGAAAAAAACATACAAAGAAAGAGTGCAAATAACCACTAAACGTATGAAAGATGCTCCATCTGACTACTAAGGAAAAAAATGTGAATTCAAACAATAAGATTTTTTTTTCTTGGAAAAGATTAAAAATAAATGATATCTTAGTGGTGAAAACAGACCATTTTAGGAGATGGGAGTGTAAATTAATACTTTATCAACTTTATAAAAAGCGCTTTGGAACAATCTATTTAAAGTAAAATCAAATTCAAATTTTAGATACTGATAATTTTACATTCAGAAACTGCAAGAATTCTTCCTGAAGAAATAATTGTACAAATGTAGAAAGATGTATGTACAAAGGTATTCATCGCAACTTTGTTTAAAAAAAAAAAAAGAAACCACTTAATTGGCCGTCAGTTGAGATCAAGTTAAAAAACATATACTAGTCATCTATGGGGGCTTCCCTGGTAGCTCAGTGGTTAAAGCGCCTGCCCACAATGTGGGAGACCTGGGTTCGATCCCTGGGTTCGGAAGATCCCCAGGAGAAGGAAATGGCAACCCACTGCAGTATTCTTGCCTGGAGAATCCCATGGACGGAGGAGCCTGGTAGGCTACAGTCCATGGGGTTGCAAAGTGTCGGACCCCACTGAGTGACTTCACTTTCACTTTCAGTCATCTATGGAATATAACACAATGTCTAAAATAATGTTGTATCTATACTTAGTGACAAGAAAACAATATAAAGATAACTACATAAATGATTTTATAAACTGACAGATTATGTATAATTTGATCACATTTTTATGAAATCCATGATACAGTGGTTTAAACATGTGTTTAAGAAATCCAGAAGAATGTGTCTCAAAGGAAAACTTGTGATTGTCTCTTGAGGGTGGAATTGTGGAAAAGTAAATTCTTAACCTTATACATTCAATATTGCTTAGATATTTTATGGTGGGCATGTAACACTTTTGTACCTAAATATTATATATACATATAATTTTACATATTTTAAATTTACCATTTGTTTAAAACATATAACACAAAATTTTTAAGAAAGAAATTAATAGTTAATGCTGTTGAATAACTCTTATTACTGTATTTACCTGATACTTCAGTGACAGCTAACAGAGTAACTTGAAAATGTTAAAATATTCATTTCAAGATATTAGTAGGGTGGTGTATTAGTAGACAATATAGGAATTATTAGCAGACAAGAGTAGAAACTTCTAAATGAGGGGAATGATGGCAATAAAAATAGAATATTGAAGATGGCGATTATTTGGGAAAGTTGAATGGCTAAAGATTGTGGAGAATGTGACATTCAAGATACTTTGTAACATCAGTACTCAGTAGACCCAGTTTTCTTTACTGATGGTTCCCCAAAAATATATTTAAAAAATTAGCACCAATGAGTTCTATGTTTCTCTCTGATCAAGTGACCCATATTTCTTGTGTCAAATAAGAAAAGTTGTTCCATTTAGAAACGGGTGTAGCCATAAATCAAAATTAGCTAGGTAATTCCCCTCAAAACCCACCTTTCTTCCTCTCTCTTCTACCAATTTTTGATATTCTGTCTGGGGCTGAGTTATTTCTCCACTGAAAACTCAGTGGAGACAAAGCAAAAATAACACCCAGCTGTGGATGTGACTGGTGATAGAAGCAAAGACCAATGCTGTAAAGAGCAATATTGCATAGGAACCTGGAATTTTAGGTCTATGAATCAAGGAAAATTGGAAGTGGTCAAACAGGAGATGGCAACAGTGAACGTCAACATTTTAGGAATCTGGGAACTAAAATGGACTGGAATGGGTGAATTTAACTCAGATGACCATTGTGTCTACTACTGTGGGCAAGAATCCCTTAGAAGAAATGGAGTAGCCATCATTGTCAACAAAAGAGTCCAAAATGCAGTACTTGGATGCAGTCTCAAAAACAACAGAATGATCTCTGTTCATTTCCAAGGCAAACCATTCAATATCATGGTAATCCCTGTCTATGCCCTGACCAGGAATGCTGAAGCAGCTGAAGTTGAATGGTTCTAGGAAGACCTACAAGACCTTCTAGAACTAACACCCCCAAAAGATGTCCTTTTCATTATAGGGGACTGGAATGCAAAAGTAGGAAGTCAAGAAACACCTGGAGTAACAGGCAAATTTGGCCTTGGAGTACAGAATGAAGCAGGGCAAAGGCTAATAGAGTTTTGCCAAGAGAATGCACTGGTCATAGGAAACACCCTCTTCCAACAACATAAGAGAAGACTCTACACATGGACATCACTGGATGGTCAACACCGAAATCAGATTGATTATATTCTTTGCAGCCAAGATGAAGAAGCTCTATACAGTCAGCAAAAACAAGACAGGTAGCTGACTGCAGCTCAGATCATGAACTCCTTATTGCTAAATTCAGACTTAAATTGAAGAAAGTAGGGGAAACCACTAGACCATTCAGAGAAATAGATTTAAGGGACTAGATCTAATAGAGCACTGAAGAACTATGGACAGAGGTTCATGACATTGTACAGGAGACAGGGATAAAGACTATCCCCAAGAAAAAGAAATGCCAAAAAGCAAAATGGCTGTGTGAGGAGGCCTTACAAGTAACTGTGAAAAGAAGAGAAGTGAAAAAGCAAAGGAGAAGAGGAAAGATATACCCATTTGAAAGCAGAGTTCCAAAGAATAGCAAGGAGAGATAAGAAAGCCTTCCTCAGTGATCAGTGCAAAGAAATAGAGGAAAATAATAGAATGGGAAAGACTAGAGATCTCTTCAAGAAAATTAGAGATACCAGGGGAACATTTCATGCAAAGAGGGGCTCAATAAAGGACAGAAATGGCACGGACCTAACTGAAGCAGAAGATATTAAGAAGAGGTGGCAAGAATACACAAAAGAACTACAAAAAATATCTTTATGACCCAGATAATAATGATGTGTGATCACCCACCTAGAGCCAGATATTCTGGAATGTGAAGTCAAGTGGGCCTTAGAAAGCATCACTACAAACAAAACTAGTGGAGGTGATGGAATTCCAGGTGAGCTATTTCAGATCCTAAAAGATGATGCTGTGAAAGTGCTGCACTCAATATGTCAATGAATTTGGAAAGCAGTGGCCACAGGACTGGAAAAGGTCAGTTTTCATTTCAATCCCAAAGAAAGTCAATGCCAAAGAATGCTCAAACTACCACACAATTGCACTCATCTCACACACTAGCATAAAGTAATGCTCAAAATTCTCCAAGCCAGGCTTCAACAATATGTGAACCATGAAATTCCAGATGTTCAAGCTGGTTTTAGAAAAGGCAGAGAAACCAGATATCAAATTGCCAATATCTGCTGGATCATTGAAAAAGCAAGAGAGTTCCAGAAAAACATCTGTTTCTGCTTTATTGACTTTGCCAAAGCCTTTGAGTGTGTGGATCACAATAAACTGTGGAAAATTCTGAAAGAGATAGGAATACCAGAGCACCTGACTTGCCCCTTGAGAAATATGTTTGCAGGTCAGGAAGCAACAGTTAGAACTGGACATGGAACAACAGACTGGTTCCAAATAGGGAAAGGAGTACGTCAAGACTGTATATTGTCACCCAGCTTATTTAACTTATATGCAGAGCACATCATGAGAAATGCTGGGCTGGATGAGCACAAGCTGGAATCAATTGACGGGAGAAACATCAATCACCTCAGATATTCAGATGACACCACCCTTATGGCAGAAATTGAAAAACTAAAGAGCCTCTTGGTGAAAGTGAAAGAGGAGAGTGAAATATTTGTCTTAAAACTCAAGATTCAGATGACTAAGATCATGGCATTCTGTCCCATCACTTCATGGCAAATACTTGGGGAAACAGTGACAGACTATTTTTTGGAGCTCTAAAATCACTGCAATTGGTGACTTCAGCCATGAAATTAAAAGATGCTGTTCCTTGGAAGAAAAGTTATGACCAAACTAGACAGCATATTAAACTGCAGAGATTTTACTTTGCCAACAAAGGTCCATCTAGTCAAGGCTATGGTTTTTCCAGTGGTCATGTATGGATGTGAGAGTTGGACTGTGAAGAAGGCTGAGCACCAAAGAATTGATGCTTTTGAACTGTGGTGTTGGAGAAACTCTTGAGAGTCCCTTGGACTGTAAGGAGATCCAACCAGTCCATCCTGAAGGAAACCAATCCTGAATATTCATTGGAAGGACTGATGCTGAAGCTGAAACTCCAATACTTTGACCACCTGATGCAAAAAGCTGACTCCTTTGAAAAGTTCCTGATGCTGGTAAAGATTGAAGGTGGGAGGAGAAGGGGACAACAGAGG
The DNA here is from genome assembly GCF_014754425.2 of Oryx dammah. NCBI lineage: Eukaryota > Metazoa > Chordata > Mammalia > Artiodactyla > Bovidae > Oryx > Oryx dammah. The sequence goes on from NW_024070187.1 coordinate 19,328,149, forward strand.
ATGAGATTGCTGGATGGCATCACTGACTCTATGGACATGAGTTTGAGTAAACTCTGGGAGTTGGTGATGGACAGGGAAGCCTGGCATCCTGGGGTCCATGAGGTCATAAAGAGTCAGGCATGACTGAGCGACTGAACTTAACTGGGTCTGAGAATCCAGGGATAAATAATATGTGTATGTGCTTTCATAGGAATTTGAACTTCAAATGAGAAGCCAAACAAATGAAAAAGAAATGGAAAAATTGTTCTAGTATATTGAAATAAGTGTTGGTTAAAACTGTAAATACGATTCTGTGGGTTGGGAGTTCTTAAAAATAAAGCTGGCCTCCCTGTATTTAAGAGTGGAGATTACATGTTACTTTTAGATAAATCTTTATTCTGTGACAAAACACCTAATATGATTATCCCTCGGTTATCAAATTAGGATGAATACTCAGAAAAAATGGAGTTTGGGATTTTTTTTTTTTATGGAGGGCTCAGAAAGATACTACTGCACATAGTACAACAATTAGGAGAACCAAGATATCAAATATTTGATTTCTTTTAATTCATCTAATTCATCAGTAGGATCTGGGCTTCCCTGGTGCCTCAGATTTCAGAGTCCACCTGCAGTGCAGGAGACCCAGATTTGATCTCTGGGTGGAGAAGCTCTACTGGAGAAGGGAATGGCTACCCACTCCAGTATTCTTGCCTAGAGAATCCCATGTACATAGGAGACGGGTGGGCTACAGTCTCCAAGGTTGCAAAGAATCGGACATGACTGAGTGACTAACACACACACATATCAGTAGAATCTACAAGTTCTACGACCAACCTAGATAGTATATTCAAAAGCAGAGACATTACTTTGCTGACTAAGGTCCGTCTAGTCAAGGCTATGGTTTTTCCTGGGGTCATGTATGGATGTGAGCGTTGGACTGTGAAGAAGGCTGAGCGCCGAAGAATTGATGCTTTTGAACTGTGGTGTTGGAGAAGACTCTTGAGAGTCCCTTGGACTGCAAGGAGATCCAACCAGTCCATTCTGAAGGAAATCAGCCCTGGGATTTCTTTGGAAGGAATGATGCTAAAGCTGAAACTCCAGTACTTTGGCCACTGCATGCGAAGAGTTGACTCATTGGAAAAGACTCTGATGCTGGGAGGGATTGGGGGCAGGAGGAGAAGGGGACGACCGAGGATGAGATGGCTGGATGGCATCACAGACTCGATGGACATGAATCTGAGTGAACTCCGGGAGATGGTGATGGACAGGGAGTCCTGGTGTGCTGCGATTCATGGGGTCGCAAAGAGTCAGACGCGACTGAGCGACTGAACTGAACTGAACTGATTCTGTCATTAATACTGCAAAACTACCATTTTTGTTGTTGTTGTTGTTCAAACTATGGCTGCTGCTGCTGCTAAGTTGCTTCAGTCTGTCCGACTCTGTGCGACCCCATACATGGCAGCCCACCAGGCTCCCCCGTCCCTGGGATTCTCCAGGCAAGAACCCTGGGGTGGGTTGCAACAACCTCTAAATTGGTCTTCTAGCAGAACAAATCTTAAGTAGGGAAATCATGTACTTCTGAGAACACTTGCTTCCTTAATCCTGCACACAGAAGCCAAAGTGAGCTTTATACAGGGTGATACAAACTGTGCCATACCTTGGTTTAAAATCACCCAATGCCTTCTCTTTACAACCAGAAAAAAGAATCCACCATCCTTATAGTGCCCGCGTGCTCCTTCCCCTGCTGCCCTGCCTCCCCTTTGTTCCCTACTCCCCAGCCACATTGCTTTTTCTGCCTCTTAAACAGTGGGCTCCTCAGGATTTTGACATCTGTTTTGCCTTAACCACATGTCTGCCTCCTACTCATCATTCAAGTATCAATCAAAATGTAACAGCAAATAAGTGACTACCTTAGTTAAAGCAACCCCCTCACTCAGTCTGAATGGCTTTCCCACATTTTATCTTCTTAGTGCTATCACACCTTGAAATGCCAAGTAATTAAAACCTCACTGAAGACATAGACTATGTTTTACACACTTTAGTATTTCAAACCTAGAATGGTCCTATGTATATTTGGTATTTTGGTTGTTGGTCGGTTGACTGAATTAATGGACTATTTGCACCCTAAGGTAGCCTTTCAGAAAAGATTTATAAATTAGAGAAACTGTAGAAAATTCTCTTTCTAAATACAGGCATGTGGACATATTACAAGTTTGGTTCCAGACCACTGCTATAAACTAAATATCATAATAAAAGGAGTCACATGAATCTTTTGGTTTCCTAGTGCACATAGGAGTTATGGTTACAATATATTGTAGCCTATTAAATGAGAAATAGCATTATAGCAAAATAAACAATGTGCATATCTTAATTTAAAAATACTTTATTGCTAAAATATGGTAACCATCATTTGAAACTTCAGCAAGTCATAATTTTTTTTGCCAGAGGAGAGTCTTTTTTCATTGTTAATGGCTGCTGGCTTATCAGAGAATTGTTGCTAAAGGTTGGGTGGCTGTGGAAATTTCTCAAAATAAAACAATGATGAAGGTTGCCACACTGATTGACTTCTTTTCATGAATGATTTCTCTGTAGCATGCAATGCTGTTTGATAACATTTTGTCTACAGTAGAATTTCTTTCAAAACTGGAGTCAGTCCTCGGGAATCCCTGATGCTGCTTTATCAAGTAAATTTACGTAGTATTCTGTTGTTGTTGTTGTTGTTGTTGAGTCCCTCAGTCATGTCCTACTCTTTGCGAGCCCATGGACTGCAGCACACCAGGCCTCCCTGTCCATCATCAACTTCTGGAGCTTGCTCAAACTTATGTCCATTGAGTCATCCAACCATCTCATCTTCTGTTGTCCCCTTCTCCTCCCGCCTTCAATCTTTCCCAGCATCAACATCTTTTCCAATGAATCAGTTATTCACATCAGGTGGCCAAAGTATTGGAGTTTCAGCTTTAGCATCAGTCCTTCCAATGAATATTCAAGATTGGTTTCCTTTAGGATGGACTGGTTGGATCTCCTTGCAGTCCAAGGGACTCTCAAGAGTCTTCTCCAACACCACAGTTCAAAAGCAGCAATTCTTCGGCACTCAGCTCTCACATCCATACATGGCTACTGGAAAAAACATAGCCTTGACTAGATGGACCTTTGTTGGCAAAGTAATGTCTCTGGTTTTTAATATGCTTCTAGGTTGGTCATAACTTTTCTTCCAAGGAGCAAGCGTCTTTTAATTTCATGGCTGAAGTCACCATCTGCAATGATTTTGGAGCCCAAGAAAATAAAGTCTGTCACTGTTTCCATCGTTTCCCCATCTATTTGCCATGAAGTGATGGGATAGGATGCCATGATCTTCTTTTTTTGAATGTTGAATTTTAAGCCAGCTTTTTCACTCTCCTCTTTCACTTTCATCAAGAAGCTCTTTAGTTCTTTGCTTTCTGCCACAAGGGTGGTGTCATCTGCATATCTGAGCTTATTGATATTTCTCCCAGCAATCTTGATTTCAGCTTGTCCTTCATCCAGCCTGGCATTTCACATGATGATGTACTCTGCATATAAGTTAAATAAACAGGGTGACAATATACAGCCCTGATGCACTCCTTTCCCAATTTGGAACCAGTCTGTTTTTCCGTGTCCAGCTCTAACTGCTGCTTCTTGACCTGCATACAGCTTTCTCAGGAGGCAGGTAAGGTGTTCTCATATTCCCATCTCTTTAAGAATTTTCCACAGTTTGTTGTGATCCACACAGTCAAAGACTTTGGCACATTTAATAAAGCAGAAAGTAGATGTTTTTCTGAAACTCTGTTGCTTTTTGTATGATCCAGTGTATGTTGGCAATTTGATCTCTGGTTCTTCTGCCTTTTCTAAATCCAGCTTGAACATATGGAAGTTCTCAGTTCCCATACTACTTGAAGCCTGGCTTGGAGAATTTAGAGCATTACTTTGGACATGTGTGAGATGAGTGTAATTGTGCGGTAATTTGAACGTTTTTTGGCCTTGCTCTTCTTTGGGATTGGAATGAAAACTGACCTTTTCCAGTCCTGTGGCCATTGCTGAGTTTTCCAAATTCGCTGACATATTGAGTGCAGCACTTTCACAGCATCATCTTCCAGGATTTGAAATAGCTCAGCTGGAATTCCATCACCTCCACTAGCTTTGTTCATAGTGATGCTCCCTACAGCCCGTTTGACTTTGCATTCCAGGATGTCTGGCTCTAGGTGAGTGATCACACCATTGTGATTATCTGAGTCATGAAGATCTTTTTTGTGTAGTTCTGTGTATTCTTGTATTCTTGTCACCTCTTCTTAATATCTTCTGCTTCTGTTAGGTCCATACCATTTCTGTCCTTTATTGTGCCCATCTTTGCATGAAATGTTCCCTTGATAGCTCTAATTTTCTTGAAGAGATCTCTAGTCCTTCCTGTTCTATTGTTTTCCTCTATTTCTTTGCATTGATCACTGAGGAGGACTCTCTTATCTCTCCTTGATATTCTTTGGAACTCTGAAAACTTGAATCTGCCTACCCAATGCACAGCAAAACAATCTACTGACACCAGATTGTGGTGAAGGAAAGTACAGCATTTATTGCAAGGCACCCATTGTAGGGTGAAGGAAGGAGAATGGTAGCTTACGCTCAGAAAACATGAACTCCCAAATGGCTTTCAGAGAAGCAATTTTAAAGGCAAGGTAAGGAAATGGTTGCAGGGTGAGTGATCAGCTCATTCACATTCTTGGTTGATGGGAGGTAACTCAGCCAGTAGTTCAGGGGTCAACATCATCAGTCTTCTGCATTCCAACTGGCCTGGGGTCTATGTGAGGGTGTTTAGCATCCAGTTAACTTCTTCCACCTGGTGAGGGTTTTAATATCTGCAAAACAACTCAAGGATAGGACTCAGAATATTCTCTATAGCCCTTGACAGGGAACTAAAAATCCTTCACTTTGTTTTATGCTTAAACTAGTATTATCTTGTCTCACTTGACTATTTTACTTTATTTCTCCATTTTCTCACTTTTCTGATTAAATTTTCTCTTTGGAACTCAGGGAAGGCCTAGGAGCCTGCAGATTTTTTGCAAACAAGAGGCAGGGGACAGCGGGGAGGGGTCTGTCCCTGGGAAGGCCCCTCAGGATCATGCTCAGCGTCACTTCTGGCAGTGGCCACACAAGGTGGTGTTTGGAAGTGGTAGGAAATGAGACCAGAGGAACAAGGCTGGACCAAGTCTTGGGGCCAAAGGATGTAGCCATGCTGAGGAGTTTGAACTGTATTGTGAGGGCTTACAGTTTAGAAAAGAAAAGGAGAAGAAGAGAAGGAAAAAGGACTCATTTGCCTGATTGTGCATTCTAGGTTCCATTTAATTTCTCTTCCTTTTCTTGCTGCCAAACTTCTCAGATGAGTCCTCTGTACTGAGGCCTATGTAACAGGATATGAAAGTAGGATGGTTACTATTTTCTCAGCTTCAGGTGAGGCTCTAAACTTGAGAACAGAATGTTGAATTACTGACAAATTATAAAAGGAGATGACTAAAAAAGAATCCTTCCTGGAGAAGGAAATGGCAACCCACTCCAGTATTCTTGCCTAGGAAATCCCATGGACAGAGGAGCCTGGCGGGCTACAGTCCATGGGATCGCAAGAGTTGGACATGCTTAGTGACTAAATCACTGAAAAAGAGACAGTTTGAAAATTAATGAGGTGATGCATTCTTAGCCTACCTTAAAGACACTTTAAGGAGAAGCTTGGAAATTAATGGAAATGAGTAAGTAGATCTTCCCTAGGGGGAGAATTATAAGAGACTAAATATACAAATGAACAATGACTAGATCGTATATATCAAAAGAACATTCACCCACATTCTCTGCAGCAGCCAGCTGGGAAAGCCAAAGCCCAACCTCTGCAACAATCAACCAGGATAGTTAGGACTTGGTCCATGACTGCCAGCTTCCTATTTTTTTTAACCTCACTTTCAACTGAGGACTAGTCAGAAAAATCCAAATATGCGCCTCAAACCCATCACATAAAAGATGCTGTGCTTCAGCTCTGTGGGGAGGGAGGTGGGAGGGATGTTCAGGAGAGGGGAGATAGGTAGACCTATGGTTGATTCATGTTTATGTTTGGCAGAAACCAATATAATACTGTAAAGCAGTTATCCTTCAATTAAAAATAAATTAATTAAAAAAAAAGATACCCTGCTTCTAGTTAGGTCTCCTCTGGCTCTTCCCTACACCAACCATCTCCAATCAGAGCATACCTGAAGTCACTCATCGTCCTATACTCTGGAGCTTTCCTATTCCTCTGCCTGCCTTTGATTCACTGCCAAACTCAAGTGATGCTGCTGACTTCCTTACTCTAATTGGCTGTGAACAAATAGGATCTGTTTTCATCAAGGTGGTCTTTATTCATTTTCAGGGTACTATGACATTTCTCCTCCTCTCTACCTAGGGAACATGACGGGGTGCTTCCCTCTCACTTATAGTCAAAGGCTCAGGGGCTGACGTGCTATCCAATTCCCACAAATGTCTAAAGGAGAGGCAGGTTGGGCTATCTGGAAAGGGAACCCCCAAGATGACCTCCTGGGAAGGTGAGTTGACCCCAACAGAAGCCTGAATGAAAGAAATCATCAACTTTTTGATGGACCAAATGGCAAAAACTATACTAGCTAAATAACAGTGTGCCTGTCTTTGTTCCTTTTCCCTCCCACCATACCATATTTAGAAAATCCATGGGTAGCATAGTGAATAGGAGAAATAGCAAAATTTTCTTATCCTTTCAAGTTTTATTATTTCAAATAGTATTATTATTGGGATATTATTTCTTTTGCCAACATTGATTTCTTTGCCAAATCTTCGGAAAGAATTATAGGGAAAACTACCCTGCATCTCCTCTGCTATGGCCATGACACTCTCCTTGGTTAAACAGTGAGTAAAAAGCTTTCTATAAAATACTAAAAGCTTAATATTAGAGATAAATTTGACCAGTCTGCTTTCTCCCATTGTGTTGTCATTCTGATTCAACTGAATGACAAACTGTGAATTTGCTTTGAGGAGACCACAAATTAACTTGCAATTTTGAACAAAGTTCTATGACTGTTCATCAGGCCACTGATGAGTACCATTAGCCTCTACTGATACCAGAACAGAAAAAAACACTTCACTGGTGTTCCATTGGGGGCTTTAGACCAGGAAACCCTACTGCTGCTGCTATGTCGCTTCAGTTGTGTCCAACTCTGTGCGACCCCATAGACGGCAGCCCACCAGGTTCCTCTGTCCCTGGGATTCTCCAGGCAAGAACACTGGAGTGGGTTGCCATTTCCTTCTCCAATGCATGCATGCCTGCTAAGTTGCTTCAGTTGTGTCCAACTCTGTGTGACCCTATGGACAGCAGCCCACCAGGCTCCTCTGTCCACGGGATTCTCCAGGCAAGAACACTGGAGTGGGTTGTCATTTCCTTCTCCAGGAAACGCTATAGTGCTTCTCATCTCTCTGACCTGATGTCACCACCGCAGAGACAGGCCTCTCTGCACTTCTTCCTGAATTCATCCCCCATTCTTGTTTTTCTAGCCACTCAGTGGGATGTGGGTAAGAGCTGTGGTAAAGAGAAGGGGACATGCCGGCAGTGAGGGGAGCAGAGGCGTTTCTATTTTCCATAGTGTTGTTAGGAATGGCCTCACTGGAAAGAAGATAATTGGACAGAAAACTTCAAGAATTCACAATAAACCATGTGGGATGGGAGTAGGGAGGATGATAACATTTAAGTTAGAGTGGTGCAAAAGTTTGAGGACGTAGGCTTGATGACTCTAGTAATAGCAAGACACAAACATCACTGGAATGAAGTGAGTGAGACAGGAGTTATAAAGAAAAAGAGCCAATGAAGTAAGAGGTTGTGTGCGTGTGTGTGTGTGTGTGTGTCAGAGAGTGGGGATTATATCACTTAGGACTTTGTAGTTCATTGCAAGACTTTTGGCTTTTCCTCCGGGTGAGATGAGAAGCCAGTGGACAATGTTGAACAGAAGAGTGATTTATCTCGTTTAGATTTTAGAAAGATGATTCTCACTGCTTTGCTGTTAAGGGAGTGGTGGTGGATAAGGACTGATGTAAAGAAGACTATTATAACAATACAGCAGGAACTGGGTGGTGGACCCGGGTAGGTAGCAACAAGGGGTTGAATTACGTATATGTATTGGAGATACAAGCACTAGGATTTGCTGGGGGATTGAATAGGAGAAATGAGAGGGAAAAGAGGTGTCAAAGATGATTCCCAAGTATTGTCTTAGGAAACCAGCAGGCCATTCACTGAGAAAGAACACGCAGGGAGTACAGGAGGGAGTTGGTAATTGGCAGTCCACAAAGGGGAGAGAAACAAAGTGCTAATATTCACAAGGAGGTAGAGACTCTGCCCAAAGTTTCAGGAAGGGGCCATAGGGTATACTCTTAAGCTATGCCTTAATATATGGGTAAGGTTTTCATAGAGTAGAAAGAAGCACACTCTGTTTCTTAAGCACAGAGAGAAAAGGCACATGAAATGTGAAAGCATGGGCTGTTACTTGGAATGGTGACCATTGTGGTTAGGTTGTAACACATGCCAGAACTTGCGGAAAAATAGATTTGGGAAAGCAGGGTGGAGCCAGAGGGTGATGGCCTTGTGTGCACAGTGGAGCTTGGACTTGACTTGCTAGGCAACTGGGATACTCTGCAGAATGTTAAGCAAAGAGATAATATTACTGATAACATTAGCCCCACAATGGAATGTGGGATGAACTGGGGGCAGGTGAGGGAATGGAGTTGAAAGCAGGAAAGTAATGAAGCCATTGTGCTGAATGGTTCCTATTTGCCCCTCCAGGTTCATTCTCTGTCCTTCTCCAACCTGCCTTGGGCCTTTGGAGGCTGACTTTTATACACTATTTCAACAGACTACCTTTACCCTCTAATTTATGGTTAATTTGGCCAGTAGGAGACCCAGCAGAAGAAAAGAGCAGGTGGAAGGTGAGACCAGGGTGACTGATCCTGAGTCACTCACTCCCTGCTGGGTATGTCTGCTTCCTTGATTCCTTAGGCCTAGAGGCCAAACAGGCTTCTCTGAAGTTGGTAAATGTGTTCACTTTCTTTAGTCCTGCTCACACGCTTGTCAACAGTCCCCTCACTGAACTGTCCCCCGTGTGTGTGCGTGCTCCGTCCTTTCAGTCGTGTCCAACGCTTTTCAACCCCGTGGACTATAGCCCACCAGGCTCCTCTGTCCATGGGATTCTTCAGACGGGAATACTGGAATGCATTACCATTACCTCCTCCAGGGGATCTTCCTGACCCACGAATTGAACCCACATGTCCTGTACTGCTGGTGGATTATTTACCTCTGAGCCGCTGGGGAAGCCCAAACTGTCTGCAGTTACCATATTCAAGCCTGCTATCCATTTGCCACAAAAACTGCAACTGTGTGCCACAGAAAACAGTCCAATCGTGGTATTTAAATCTTGGTATTTCACTTTTCTTTCAAAAGAAGTCACGGAAGTGGGCATTCCTGGGCTAGTGTGGTGGTTTTGTGGTCGTCTTGTGTCTTGGCTCCATAATCCTTCACACACTAGCGCTGCTCCCATATGCCTGTGGAAACGCTGCCTGTTACTTCTACCCTATAGTCAGCAGTGCAAAGGAAAGTGTTAGTCACTCAGTCATGTCCGATTCTCTGTGACCCCATGCACTGTAGCCCACCAGGCTCCTCTGTCCGTGGGCTTCTCCAGGCAAGAATACTGGAATGAGTTGCCATTCCCTCCTCCAGGGTATCTTCCCGACCCAGAGACTGAACCCAGGTCCCCCACACTGCAGGCAGATTCTTTACCATCTGAGCCACCAGGGAAGCCAGCAGGAAGGAGGGCAAAAAGGGTCCACTTCTCAGCATCTTCAAGAAGCCTTATAGGCAGTCTCCTCCACAACTTTTGTTTCCATCTCTTTGGCCAAACTTCATCATGTGGCTCTGCCTAGCTGCAAGCAAGGCTGGGAAATGATTTTTCTAGCTGGGCGTATTGTAGCTCTGAGGGTTTTATCCTAAAGAAGAAGCAGAAAATGATATTGTATAGGTAATTACAAACATCTACAAGCCTATGCTCTGGTAAAATAATCCAGAAAAGTAGAATAGGTAACAAGGAATAAGGACCTGAGAAGGAGTTGAGGGAAGGAGGAAGTGGTGATGGATACTGTGAGAAATGAATGAGATGAGATGCTAACAATGGGATGAGCCTCCTTAACACCCTCTCCCCTATGTGCCCATTGCTGCACAAGGCATATGGGACCTTAGTTCTCCTACCAGGAACCAAACTTGTGCCCCCTAAGTGGAAGCATGGAGTCTTAACCTTGGGTAGCCAGGGAAGTCCCTCCTTAAAATTCTCTTCACTTGACAATATTATATTTATGCTCCTTTGATCTAATAAAATATTATTTATCTGAATACACAACTCTCTAATAGCTACTTTTTGAGGGCTTTTATAGAATATAACCAAAAAAAGGGAAATGTACTTAAGTCTGAAAAGAAGCTAGAAAACAAAAGAATATTGGCAATTTCCACTTCTGCAACTTTGGTAATGTTGAGTGATTCTGGGGCCATATTAAATGACATGGCTGCAGAGTTTCCACTGACCTAAATAGCCTCCTGAAAATAAAGCAGTCATTATACTTAGACATTACTTTGCTGAAAAAGGTCCATATAGTTCAAGCTATGGTTTTTCCAATAATCACACATGGATGTGACAGTTGGACCATAAAGAAGGCTGAGAACCAAAGAACTGATGCTTTCAAACTGGAGAAGACTCTTGAGAATTCCTTGGACAGCAAGGAGATCAAACCAGTCAATCCTAAGGAAATCAACCCTGAATATTCATTGGCAGGACTGTTGCTGAAGCTAAAGCTCCAATATTTTGGCCACCAGATGTAAAGAGCCAACTCATTGGAAAAGACCCTGATGCTAAGAATGATTGAGGGCAAGAGGAGAAGGGGGTGAGAGAGGATGAGATGATTGGATGGCATCACCAACCCAATGGACATGAGTTTGAGCCTACTCAGAGATGGTGAAGGACAGGGAATTCTGGCGTGCTGCAGTCCATGGAGTTGCAAAGAGTCAGACACAACTGAGCGACTGAACAACAATAATACTTAGAACTGTTGAATTATGATCATCACACACACCCTTTTTAGCAAAGCATGCCACTCAATGGAAGGCAAAGTTCAGTGTTACTGATAAACATTAAAACTGTTGATGTGTCAAAGGTCTAAACCTGTGGGATATAAGCTTCCTTGATAAGCCAAATCTTAGGAAAAGTAACAATTTAATTTTGTCTCTCAAACTTTAACACAAAACATTTTCCAGGATCTTATGTGTTTTTATTAGTTTGTAGAAAGTACAGAAATTCTTCTCTTTATGAGGTTTTATGTTCCTTGAGATATAAAACTGTATCTCTGAAAGCTGTATGCATTTTATGGACAATATACTTATACATATTTGCAACATATTTTTCTTTCCAAAACCCTCATGGCTGAGTTAGTTACTAACAGAATATTGCTCTGAAAGTCATTATATAAGAAAAAAATTCCCACCTTTAAATGCATTGTAATTTATGCAGTTGTTCTTGATTTCCAAACTAAGAAACAAATTTGGAACAATGTAAAAAATGTAAATCATATTTTTCATTTAAATGTACATGTTAATACCATCATGGTGACTATCTTTTTTGAATGAAGTGATAAATATATATTCTAATTTAGTCCAGCAAGGGTTAGATTTGGAACTGGGAATCTTACATCTGTTCTTCAAGAAAACTCACTGTCTCTCAATTTTTATCACAATTAATTTGTAATTTGCTAAATATAAGCTAGTCACATATGCTTCATTTATTAAAAAAATTAACATTTTATCTTGGCTTCCCTTTGCAATCTATCATGCTCTGTGGAACCATTAGAAAATATACATTTACGAAACATGTCATGGCTTGTAAACCTAGAAGTCTGTTTGTAATTCAATTCCCTCTTCACAGTTTATCTTGTTATTTATTTAACAAATATTTACCAGATTCTTACTGTGTCAGGCTCTGTGCTAGGAGCAAAGTATTTAACCTTGAGCTTTATGTATTGGTAAGCTCCCCATATATTTCTAGTTGATTATATGTCTTTTGATGCCCTTGAGTTTTGTGTATGGAGAGGAACAACTAAAAGTGTTTGCACTTCATTTGATTTTCAGCTTTGTTGTTGTTGTTTAGTCGCTCAGTAGTGTCCAACTCTTTGTGACCCCATGGACTATATAGCCTGCCAGGATCCTCTGTCCATGGGATTTCCTAGGCAAAAGTACTGGAGTGGGTTGCCATTTCCTTCTCCAGGTAATATTCTCGATCCAGGAATCAAACCTGCATCTCCTGTGGCTCCTGCATTGGCAGAAGGATTCCTTACCAATGAGACACCTGGAAAGCTTACTGAATTCATAACTTTACTTACTAAACTCATATATTCACATTGATGGGTTGGTTAACTAAATTTACTTTAAAAAGATAAACAGCAATTCCACATTTAGCATGACTGAACACCTAAAACAGTAGATAAAACAAATACAAGAACTATACAACTTTTAAATCACATATATCTTTACATGTAGGGATTCCCTGGTGGCTCAGACAGTAGAGCGTCTGCCTGCAATGTGGGAGACCTGGGTTCCCTGGGCTGGGACGATCCCCTGGAGAAGGAAATAGCAACCCACTTCAGTACACTTGCCTAGAAAATTCCATGGATGGAGGAGCCTGGTGGGCTACAGTCCATGGGGTCACAAAGAGTCAGACACGACTGAGCAACTTCACTTTCACTTTCAGTTCAGTTCAGTCACTCAGTTGTGTCCGACTCTTTGTGACCCCATGAATCGTAGCACGCCAGGCCTCCCTGTCCATTACCAACTCCCAGAGTTCACTCAGACTCACGTCCACTGAGTTGGTGATGCCATCCAGCCATCTCATCCTCTGTCATCCCCTTCTCCTCCTGCCTCCAATCCCTCCCAGCATCGGGGTCTTTTCCAATGAGTCAACTCTTCGCATAAGGTGGCCAAAGTATTGGAGTTTCAGCCTCAGCATCAGTCCTTCCAATGAACACCCAGGACTGATCTCCTTTAGGATGGGCTGGTTGGATCTCTTTGCAGTCCAAGGGACTCACTTTACATGTATTCTAAAATATTAATGTTGTAAATTTGGTTAATATCATCAATATTCCTTGTATTGTTGTATAACATTTTTACTATACTTAATTTGATATGTTCCTAAGGTTTTGATAATACTGTTTAAATAGTATTTCCAGGGGAGATTTAAAAAAAGAAAACAGACTTTTTCAAACTAGCCAAGGTCCCAGGACCTCTGTTATCAAACAATTGATTATTGGATGAAGTGGGTATAGAATTTAGCTGCAGATTAAAAATCATGATCATTATTATTAGGTTTCTTTTTATGGTTAAGTTTTGCAACCATTTGTCTCTCTTAAAATGATGTATTTTGAAAATTAATAGTTTCTTCTACGTCTTGTCATCATAGTATATCGACCTGGTCTCTTAGCATTACTACATTTTTTATTCCTTAACTAATATCTTACAGCTTCCCTTGTGGCTCACCTGGTAAAGAATCTGCCTGCAATGCAGGAGACCTGGGTTCAGTCTCTGGATTGGGAAGATCCCCTGGAGAAGGGAAAGGCTACCCACTCCAGTATTCTGGCCTGGAGAATTCCATGGACCATCTAGTCCATGGAGTCACAAAGAGTTGGACGTGACAGAACAACTTTCACTATCATTTATAGAGCCACCTAACAATTTTGACTCTGAAGAGACGTAAAAACAAGACCACACATTTCTCTTTAAGACATTCGCTAATTCAAATACTTTAAAATGTGCTCAATACTATTAGAACCATTTTCTACTTGATGCTATGTGTGGCTATGAGGGCTAACTAGTTCTACTTGTTATGGATACAGCACTTTTTATGGACAATGTAAAAATTAACAAATTATTTGCTAAAGTGATTGTAGCATTTTACATTTCCTGCAGCCATGTATGACAATTTTTACTCAATGTTCTTCAATACTTAAGGTTGTCAGACCATTTACTGAGCATTGTAATGGTATTTAATTGTGGTTTCATTTGCATTTTCCTGATGACTAATGATATTAAGTGTCTTTTCGTGTGCTCATTAGTTATTTGTACATTTTCTTTTATAAAGTATTCCCCCATGTTTATTGGGCTGCTGTTCATATGATTATTAATAAATTGCAAAAGTTCTTCATTTCAAATTCATTTTTTTGTCAAATACATGTAACATGAATATAGTCTTCACTGTGTGGCTTACCTTTTCATTTTCCTGACACTGTTTATCAAAGAGCCAATATATTTTTTTTAGTGAACACCTTAATCAATTTTTTGTAACTCATGCCATCCCAGAGTAAAAAACATTTGTTACTATGTTTTCTACTGAAATTTTAAGTTTTGTTTCTTAAGTGTAAGTCTACATTTAATTCTAATTTTGTTACTTGGTATGAAGTAAGGATCCAGGCTTGTTTCTTTTCATATGTGTATCCAATTGTTTGAGCATCATTTTTTAAAGACTGTCCTTTCCCCCATTGAATTACCTTTGTAATTTAAAGTATTGAATTAATTAAAGGTATTACCCTTAATATCTTTGTTAAAAACCAAATGGCCATTTATATGTGGGTCTTTCTCTGAACTCTAAATTCTGTTCCATTGATCTGTATGTCTAGTCTTTCACCAATAGCTCATTCTCAGTTAATTTTTTTTGTAATAGAGCTTAGAGTCCAGTGGTATATATCTTCTTACTTTGTTCTTCTTTCCCAAAATTACTTGATTATTCTAGGTCCTTCAAATTTCCTTATACATTATATAATCAGCATGTCAGTTGCTGCCAAAAATATGTTGGGATTTGATTTGAATTACTTTGTAAATGAATCTAGATACGGGAGAATTGTCATTTTAATCCATGAAATCATATATTCCTCCACTGACTCAGGTCTTTTAAAATTTGTTTCTGCAATGTTATGTGGTTTTCAATAAACTTATATGCAAACACATATTTTATTATATTTACCCCTTAAAATGTCATGGTTTTTTCACCTTGCTTATAGTTTCCTTTGTTGTGCAGAAGCTTTTAATTTTAATTAGATCCCATTTGTTTATTTTTGCTTTAATTTCCAGTATTCTGGGAGGTGGATCATAGAGGATCCTGCTGTGATTTATGTCAGAGAGTGTTTTGCCTATGTTCTCCTCTAGGAGTTTTATAGTTTCTGGTCTTACATTTAGATCTTTAATCCATTTTGAGTTTATTTTTGTGAATGGTGTTAGAAAGTGTTCTAGTTTCATTCTTTTACAAGTGGTTGACCAGTTTTCCCAGCACCACTTGTTAAAGAGATTGTCTTTGAGCCATTATATATTCTTGCCTCCTTTGTCAAAGATAAGGTGTCCATAGGTGTGTGGTTTTATCTCTGGGCTTTCTATTTTGTTCCATTGATCTATATTTCTGTCTTTGTGCCAGTACCATACTGTCTTGATGACTATGGCTTTGTAGTAGAGCCTGAAGTCAGGCAGGTTGATTCCTCCAGTTCCATTCTTCTTTCTCAAGATTGCTTTGGCTATTTGAGGTTTTTTGTATTTCCATATAAATTGTGAAATGATTTGTTCTACCTCTGTGAAAAATACCACTGGTAGCTTGATAGGGATTGCATTGAATCTGTAGATTGCTTTGGGTAGTATACTTATGTTCACTATATTGATTCTTCTGATCCATGAACATGGTATATTTCTCCATCTATTAGCCTTTGGAATGGGAGAAAATAATAGCAAATGAAGCAATGGACAAACAACTAATCTCAAAAATATACAAGCAACTTATGCAGCTCAATTCCAGAAAAATAAATGACCCAATCAAAAAATGGGCCAAAGCACTAAATAGACATTTCTCCAAAGAAGACATATGGATGGCTAACAAACACATGAAAAGATGCTCAACATCACTCATTATCAGAGAAATGCAAATCAAAACCACAATGAGGTACCATTTCACACCAGTCAGAATGGCTGTGATCCAAAAGTCTACAAGCAATAAGTGCTGGAGAGGGTGTGGAGAAAAGAGAACTCTCTTACACTGTTGGTTGGAATGCAAACTAGTACAGCCACTATGGAGAACAGTGTGGAGATTCCTTACAAAACTGGAAATAGAACTGCCTTATGACCCAGCAATCCCACTGCTGGGCATACACACTGAGGAAACCAGAATTGAAAGAGACACATGTACCCCAATGTTCATTGCAGCACTGTTTATAATAGCCAGGACATGGAAGCAACCTAGATGTCCATCAGCAGATGAATGGATAAGAAAGCTGTGGTACATATACACAGTGGAGTATTACTCAGCCATTAAAAGGAATACATTTGAATCAGTTCTAATGAGATGGATGAAACTGGAGCCGATTATACAGAGTGAAGTAAGCCAGAAAGAAAAACACCAATACAATATACTAACACATATATATGGAATTTAGAAAGATGGTAATGATAACCCTGTATGCGAGACAGCAAAAGAGACACAGATGTAAAGAACAGACTTTTGGACTCTGTGGGAGAGGGAGAGGGTGGAATGATTTGGGAGAATGGCATTGAAACATGTATACTATCATGTAAGAAACGAATCAGTGGTCTAGGTTCGATACAGGATACAGGATGCTTGGGGCTGGTGCACTGGGATGACCCAGAGAGATGATATGGGGACGGTGGTGGGAGGGGGATTCAGGGTTGGGAACTCATGTACACCTGTGGTGGATTCATGTCAATGTATGGCAAAACCAATACAGTATTGTAAAGAAAAAAAAAAAGTTATAATGAATAAAAAGAGAACTTGAAAGTAAAAAAAAAGTCATGGTTTTGATACTATTGTAACGGAAACGTTTTATAACATATTTTCCAACTATTCATTGTCAGTATATAGAAATGCAGTTGATTTTTGCATGTTAGCTCAGATTTGGGGACCTTGCTAAAGTCACTCATTAGCAAGTAATTTTTTTTAGATTCTTTAAGATTTTGTATCTATATGATCAGTTTGCTTGCAAATAGGGTTTTTATTTCTCTCTTTGCAATCTCTGTGGTTTTTCTTTCTTTTCTTGCTTTATGCACTGACTAGCATCTCCAGTAAATATTGAAAAGGAGTAGAGAAAGCAGGGACGTTCTTGTCATGTTCTTGATCTTCAAGAGAAAGTGTTGAATCTTCATAGATGCCCTTTATCAGGCTGAGAAAGTTTTCTTAGCTCAGTGAGATCACTGTGCTTTACTCGGGGTCCCACTATCAGTACCAAAAAGTAGAATGTCTTTAGGCAAAAAGCCAGGGTTATGTAGCCCTCATCTTATTTGTTTCTCATCTATATCAGAGATTACTATCTTCTACACTTCCTGTTATCCCAAGATTGAAAACACTTTTTCTTATAGTTTTTACACTTTTCTAGTTATTAATATTTGTTGTGGCCTGGTAAATCTGGTCCAGGTTACTATGTTATGGCCCTACATTCAGGGGAGATAAACATCCATATGTTAACATCCTCTATTTAAATCAAAAAAGTTAAAAATAGCTCTGTATATTCAAAATTTTTATGACTTTTATCATACACTTCAATTAAATTATTTTATTTTTAAATTGTTCTTGAGGTATAGTTGATTTATGATATGTTAGTTTTGAGTGTACAACTTAGTGAGTCAATAGTTTTAAAGGTTATATGCATTTAAAGGTATAAAATAATGGCTATATTTCCCTGTGCTGTATAGTATAAGTATATCCTTGGTGCTTATCTGTTTTGTACATGCAAGCATACATGAGCTCTGGGAGTTGTTGATGGACAGGGAGGCCTGGCGTGTTGTGATTCATGGGGTCACAAAGAGTCAGACACGACTGAGTGACTCAGCTGAACTGATCTTTAATCAGATATAAGATTAAAACGTTTTCCTTTAATTTTTTGGTCTGGCCTATGGTGACTTATGGTATCCATCTTATTTCCTTTTATGCGCTGGATATGCGTGCATGCTAAGTCACTTCAGTCGTAAGTCACTTCAGACGTGTCTGACTCTGTGATCCATGGGCTGTAGTCCGCCAGGCTCCTCTGTTCATGGGATTCTCCAGGCAAGAACACTGGAGTGGTTAGCCACTTCCTTCTTCAATTTTATACATAGTAGTTTGTATCTCAGTCCCCTCCCTACTCCTCTCTTGCCCTTTCCCTTTCCTTTCTCCCCACTGGTATCCACTAGTTTGTTTTCTAAACCTGTGAGTCTGTTTCTATTTTGTTGTATACATTCATTTATTTTTTAGATTCCATGTATAAGTGATAACATACAGTGTTTATCTTTCTCTGACTTATTTGACTAAGTACTGATATAATACTCTCTAGATCCATCCATCCTGTTGTAGATGTCTGAATTTCATTCTTTTTAATGGCTGAGTAATAGTCCACTACTCAGCACATCTTCTTTATCCATTTATCTGTTGATGGATACTTGGGTTGTTTCCATATCTTAGCTATGTAAATTATGCTGCTGTGAACATTGGGGGTGTGTGTATCTTTTTGCATTCGTGTTTTTCATTTTTTTCAGATATATACCCAGGAGTGAAATTGCTGGATTGTATGGTGGTTCTGTTTTTAGTTTTTCATGGAACCTCTATACTGTTTCCCATAGTGGTTGTACCAGTTTGCATTCCCACCAATAGTATACAAGTGTTCGCTTTTCTGCATATCTTCAGCAACAGTTGTTATGTGTAGACTTATTGCTGATAGCCATTCTGATGGGTGTGAGGTGATATTTCATTGTGGTTTTGATTTTCATTTCTCTAATAGTTAGCAATGTTGAACATCTTTTCATGTGCCTGTACTTCCATTAATTTTTAACTTTAGAATATCTATTATAAAATGAAGGCTTTTGAACAATCTCTTTGGTTAAACATAGTGATAAACAGAATAATCCTGCAATGCATAAAACAACCCCTTTACAAACACAAAGAATTCAATTCCAGGACATTCTGGGTTATCCTACTAATGAGCTGAATAGGCTTCAGTGACACTGGAGAAAGTCCTCAGAAAGTGAAGCCAAGAGGAGACCCCTGAGATAGAAAATTGTTTTATTGTAGGAAAGTGTCCCATACTGCTTGTAAATTCAATGGGTCTCCCACAATACCTTCCTCTAAAGTCAGACTTTCATGCAGCTTGGGATTGTGTCTTCTTCTTGTCTGGATTCTAACAGTTCCAAGCACAATGATTTTTCACATTGTAATCCCCAGTACTATTGACTGAATAGAATTACAAACTTTTATAATGCATAGAAAAACATCATGGTTACAAGAAAACAAACTTTAAATCAAGTACATAATCAAATCTGAATTATTTTTTTCCCTTTTGGTGATTTATGTCATGAAAATTAATTAACATTTTAGTCAGTCATTCACCAAACAATAATTGGACACTTCCTATAGGGCAATAAATATTTGTCCACCATGACAAATACTGCTAGTTGCCTCAAAGTATCTATTCTCCCTTCCCCTTTGGTAATAGACTCCTGTAATTTTTGCTTGGTACATTGTTGTTTAGCAAAAAGTCTACATATCAATCTCCTTTGCATCCAGGTATGGTCATTTGACTTAGTTCTGGTCAATAAAATCTCAGCAGAGATTTTTGTGGAAATTCTAGGAATTCTCCTTAAAAGAGTAAACATGTATTGTTCCTTTTATTTCCATTATTCCTGAGTCTTTGATACAGAAACCCTCCTAGTAATTTTGGGCATTAAGACAAGAGCCATATCCTAAGGATGGCAGAGCCATGCACTGCTGCTGCTACTGCTGCTAAATCAATTCAATTGTGTCCGACTGAACTGTCTGACTCTGTGTGACCCCATATACGGCAGCCCACCAGGCTCCTCTGTCCCTGGGATTCTCCAGGCAAGAATACTGGAGTTGGTTGCCATTTCCTTCTCCAATGCATGAAAGTGAAAAGTAAAAGCGAAGTCACTCATTCATGCTAGCGACCCCATGGACTGGAGCCTACCAGGCTCCTCTGTCCATCGGATTTTCCAGGCAAGAGTACTGGAGTGGGGTGCCATTGCCTTCTCTGAGAGCCATGCACAGGAAAGCCTAATGACCTCCAAAAATCACTAAGCTATTAGTGTGAATTTCCTGAGAGATCAAATTGCCAACATCCACTGGATCATGGAAAAAGCAAGAGAGTTCCAGAAAAACATCTATTTCTGCTTTGTTGACTATGCTAAAGCCTTTGACTGTGTAGACCACAATAAACTGTGGAAAATTCTGAAAGAGATGGGAATACCAGACCACCTAACCTGCCTCTTGAGAAACCTGTATGCAGGTCAGGAAGCAACAGTTAGAACTGAACATGGAACAGACTGGTTCCAAATAGGAAAAGGAGTACATCAAGGCTGTATATTGTCACCCTGCTTATTTAACTTATATGCAGAGTACATCATGAGAAACACTGGGCTGGAAGAAGCACAAGCTGGAATCAAGATTGCCAGGAGAAATATCAATAACCTCAGATATGCAGATGACACCACCCTTATGGCAGAAAGTGAAGAGGAGCTAAAAAGCCTCTTGATGAAAGTAAAAGAGGAGAGTGAAAAAGTTGGCTTAAAGCTCAACATTCAGAAAATGAAGATCATGGCATCCAGTCCCATCACTTCATGGGGAATAGATGGGGAAACAGTGTCAGACTTTATTTTGAGGGGCTCCAAAATCATTGCAGATGGTGATTGCAGCCATGAAATTAAAAGACGCTTACTCCTTGGAAGAAAAGTTATGACCAACCTAGATTGTATATTCAAAAGCAGAGACATTATTTGTCCTAGGCTATGGTTTCTCCTGTGGTCATGTATGGATGTGAGAGTTGGCCTGTGAAGAAGGCTGAGTGCCGAAGAATTGATGCTTTTGAACTGTGGTGTTGGAGAAGACTCTTGAGAGTCCCTTGGACTGCAAGAAGATCCAACCAGTCCATTGTGAAGGAGATCAACCCTGGGATTTCTTTGGAAGGAATGATGCTAAAGCTGAAGCTCCAGTACTTTGGCCACCTCATGCGAAGAGTTGACTCATTGGAAAAGACTTTGATGCTGGGAGGGATTGGGCGCAGGAGGAGAAGGGGACGACAGAGGATGAGATGGCTGGATGGCATCACCGACTTGATGGGCCTGAGTCTGGGTGAACTCCGGGAGATGGTGATGGACAGGGAGGCCTGGCGTGCTGTGATTCATGGGGTCGCAAAGAGTCGGACACGACTGAGCGACTGAACTGAACTGAACTGAGACTGCATTTACTGAGAGAAGTAAAATTCAATTTTGATTAAGCCATTTTTATTTGAGTTTTTCTATTATGTGCATGCAAATTAAATTACAATTAACACAATTTGAAAAAATTTTTGAATATTGTACCTTGGCTAATCTTTTATGAGACTATTAACCTGCTTTTTCACTATGATAGTACTGTATAACATACAGTCCTCCACTTCTCAGGGGCTTAAAATAACAAAGACAGTTCTTGCCTATGAATCTGTGTGTTGGTGTCTGGCTTCCCAGGTGGCACAGTGGTAAAGAATCTGCTTACCAATGCAAGAAATGCAGGTTCGATCCCTGTGCCAGGAAGGTCACATGGAGTAGGAAATGGCAACCCACTGCAGTAGTCTTGCCTGGAAAATGCCTTGGACAGAGGAGCCTGGTGGGCTACAGTCCTTGGGGGCTGTAAAGAGCTGGACATGACTGAGCATGCACACACTCACACTCTCTCACTGGCTGCTGTTCATCTGATCTTAGACATGATGATGCTTTTGGCTCGGCTTGATTGGACTCTGCACTCTCTCTGTGTTCCACATGTTGTCATCATCTGGGTTCAGCAGCTGCCTATCAACTTCTAATGATGAAATGCCAAGAGTGCAAGAAGACAAACCAAATTAAACAAACATATTTAAAGTTTAAGCTAATACTAATAAGTCACATGGCCAAAGCCCACCTCAATGAGGTGGAAAAAATATACTCTCACCCACTCTATTGGGAGGAGTTATAATGACACCTGATAATGTTATGTGAATGAATAATTTTCTAACAAAGAGAGAGTAAAGAATCTGTTATGGAGAACTTGGAAAAGTTATAGAGATCTTGGAAAGATTACTTTAACCTCTCTGTGTCTTACTTTTTTCACTTGTGAAGCCAAAGTATCAGGTTAGATGACTTATACTCTTGAGTTTTAAACTTCTGTGACTGTAATTCTAGATCATTTTATTTCCTTCCTGGTTCTCAGGAGACAGAGACATTCCAAAGCATGAAGCTAGACTATTTTTTAAATATAATTTTATTTATTATTTTTGGCTGTGTTGGGTCTTCCTTGCTATGCAAGCTTTCTCTATTTGCAGAGAGCAGGGGCTACTCTGAAGTTGATGTACACGGGCTTCTCATTGTGGTGGCTTCTGTTTTTGCAGAGCACAGGCTCTTGGATGCACAGGCTTCAGTAGTTGTGGTGTGGGCTCAGTAGTTGCATTTTCCAGGCTCTAGAGCAGAGTGTCAATAGTTGTGATGCACTGGTTTAGCTGCTCTGTGGTATGTGGGATCTTCCTGAATCAGGGATTGAACCTGTGTCTCCTGCAATGGCAGGCAGATTATTTACCACAGAGCCACCAGGGAAGCCCTAAAAATTTGTATGTATTGATTAGGCTTATTGAACTTTAAATAAAGAAGGACAAAGCTGATGTCAGTGGGTATAATACAGATTTTCCTCTATGAAATATCTTGTTCTCTTCATCTCATCCTACCTTTAAAATAATAAAGGGCACAGTCCATAAAAATGTTCAGATTCAGATGGTAAAGTTATGTTACCAGAAGGTCATTAACATCATATATCTTGATGACCATATCTGCCCCGAGGATGTGGATATGCTAAAAATCGTCTAAATTGGAACAGAGAATGAAAATACATAGGGAGGAGGTATTATAACCTTTCTATATCCTTTTTTTTTGCTCAGTGCCCAATACAGAAGACTCTCTTCCTTTTTAAAATGACTGTTCAAAGAGTACTTAGTTCAATTAAATCATGACAATAAGCTCTGAAGAATTGATGATGTTGCTGCTGCTGCTGCTGCTGCTGCTAAGTCGCGTCAGTTGTGTCCGACTCTATGCGACCCCATAGATGGCAGCCCACCAGGCTCCTCTGTCCCTGGGATTCTCCAGGCAAGAACACTGGAGTGGGTTGCCATTTCCTTCTCCAATGAATGAAAGTGAAAAGTGAAAGTGAAGTCGCTCAATCGTGTCCAACCCTTAGCGACCCCATGGACTGTAGCCTACCAGGCTCCTCCGCCCATGGGATTTCCCAGGCAAGAGTACTGGAGTGGGGTGCCATTGCCTTTTCGTTGATGATGTTATCTGAGTACAAATTAGCCACAAAATCATTCCCCAATGATTATAAATATTTTTCCATAATATGTAATATTCTACTTTAACAGAAAGTCTTAACACAAAGGCCACACACACTTAGGTCAGTGGACAACCCAAAATTTTAAGCAAACTTTATATGCTGTGCTTGGTGGTGGAAAGGGCCTACAGCTTTCACCAGATTCTTAAATGGTCTGTGACTCAAGAAACTGAATCCTGTTGAGAGGGTAACAGGCAGGAAGGCCAGGGGTCTCCAAATGGAGAAAATAGGCTGCAAATGTCAGACAGTTTTTCAGTTCAGTTCAGCTCAGTTCAGTCACTCAGTCGTGTCTGACTCTCTGCGACCCCATGGACTGCAGGACGCCAGGCTTTCCTGTCCGTCACCAACTCCCGAAGCTTGCTCAAACTCATGTCCATTGAGTCGGTGATGCCATCCAGCCATCTCATCCTCTGTTGTCCCCTTCTCCTCCTGCACTCAATCTTTCCTAGCATCAGGGAAAGATTTTCAAATGAGTCAGTTCTTCGCATCAGGTGGCCAAAGTATTGGAGTTTCCGCTTTAGCATCAGTCCTTCCAGTGAATATTCAAAACTGATTTCCTTTAGGATGGACTGGTTAGATCTCCTTGCAGTCCAAGGGACTCTCAAGAGTCTTCTCCAACACCACAGTTCAAAACCATCAATTCTTAGGTGCTCAGCTTTCTTTAGAGTCCAACTCTCACATCCATACATGACTATTGTAAAAACCATAGCCTTGACTAGATGGACCTTTGTTGACAAAGTAATGTCTCTGTTAAATGGCAACCCACTCCAGTACTCTTGTCTGGAAAATTCCATGGACTGAGGAGCCTGGTAGGCTACAGTCCATGGGGTCGCAAAGAGTTGGACACAACTGAGCAACTTCACTTCACTTCACTAGGTTGGTCATACCTTTTCTTCCAAGGAGCAAGCATCTTTTAATTTCATGGCTGCAGTCACCATCTGCAGTGTTTTTGGAGCACCCCAAAATAAAGCCTGTCACTGTTTCCACTGTTTCCCCATCTATTTGCCATGAAGTGATGGGATCAGATCTCGAGATCTTAGTTTTCTGAATATTGAGTTTTAAGCCAACTTTTTCACTCTTCTCTTTCACTTTCATCAAGAGGCTCTTTAGTTCTTCGCTTTCTGCCAGACATTTTTTACCTCTCCCTTAAGCAGCAGGAGGAAACAAACTACAAGAGTCAGATTTTTTTTTTTCTTCTCTGTACAAAATTAAAAGGAGGTTTTTCTATGGAAATGTTTTCCTTAAGCTATGTTAATGAAACTATTTATTTGCTTTGGAATTTGCCTTTCTTCAAAATGGGTCCACCTAAGACTTTTTTTCTTTTTTAACTTTTTTTCTTCTCTCAAACCTTGGGCTGATAATAGGTCAATAAACCAGTATTCATATCAATTGTTTTATGGGTGGGGGAAGACACACCTCATGCCGTCCTATTTCAAAAATGAATGTTGTGGGAGAGGGGCCTGGTGAAACTCCGTCAGCCTTGAGGTGTCTTTCTTATCTGATTAAAAGCTTTTGAACAGACATAAAACAGCTTGCTAAAGACTAGCAGGGGGACACTCTCCATCCCCCTTCTGATGATTATGTCAGAAGCTTTCTCTGTCCCTTTTATACTTTAATAAAACTCTGCTCTACAAAAGCTCTTGAGTGATCAAGCCTGGTCCCTGGTCCCGAAATTAAATCTTCTTCTTTGGAGATCACGAATTTGACACTGTTCACTGTAAGCTATTACTATCAACTCTGAAACAAGCCATAGACACCCCTGCTTTCTCTCCTTTGGGCTTCTTTTGACATTAAGAACCATATATGGTTTTAAAACATTAAATTCATTCATTGCTTTTTGTTTTTGAGTCTACCATGTGTCAGACACTGTTTGAAGCACCAAGAATCTGGTGCCTAAATGTCTCTTCTGGGGATAGTAAGCCCTGCAACAAAGAAGCTGATTTGCAGTAATGTGGGGAGATGCTGAAACATGCACACCAGGTTCTTGATCACAGATCAACAGAAAGGAGAAAAGATCATTATAAATGTGCAAAAAGTTGAGAGACTCCTGCAGGGAAATATAAAACAAGGCTTTATGGAACATAGTTTGAAAAATCAGTCTCCTTTGGAGCAATGTTATTAATCACTCATAAATTATGGCTACTTACTCAGCCTAAGTAGCCAGAATGAAGAGACCTAATGTTGATAAATATTGGTACCTTCCTCTCCCTGCCTCTAGAATTTTCCTGATTAGTAGAAATCAATAAGGGAGATAACATCCCCATCTTTCGGATTGGAAAAAAAAAAAAAGAGTTGTTGGAAGGCACCAACCAGTTCCTATTTGGGAAACTAAATCTGATACAGATGTAATTCTCTATCTCTACCTCCTTCATCCTCTACCCCTTTCTACAAAATAAGTCAAATGCCCTACAAGCAGATTTGCAGAGACTGAGGACAGATAATTTCCTTTATCCTTGGTCAGTGGGTTCCTCAGACAGACTTGGGGCTCTGGAAAGAGAATATAAACATTTGTTTTCTTCCCAAGGCACTCCTGGCTGAGAAACAAAAATCAAACAATTGCTCAGATCTTTGAGGAGATAAATGCTTATCTATCAGTTGTGTTTTTGGTAATGATTCATGTCTTAGTCTGTTTGGGTTGTGTAGCAAAATACCACAGTCTGGGTGGCTGATAAACAGCAGACATTTGTCTCTCATAGTTCTGGAGGGGGGAAGTCCAAGATCAAGGCACAGCAGTGAGGGTCCTCTTCCTGGTTCACAGCGCCTTCTCACTGTGTCTTCACGTGGCGGGAGGGGACAGGAGCTCTCCAGAGTTGTTTTATTAGGGCATTAATCCCATTCATGAGGGCTTCACACTCATGACCTAATCATCTCCCAAAGGCCCCACTTCCTAATATGATGATACCAGGCATTAGGTTTTCAACATACGAATTTAGCGGAGACACAAAAATTTGGACCACAGTGAACACAAGCTTTTGGAAGACTACACATCATCTTGAGAACTCTTTCAAAAAATTAAAGTCCCGAAACAACGACGTGGTGAAAGGGTTGAAATGAAGAATGAGTTCAGCACTATCAGGGGAAAAGCAACTCAGAAGGCAAATCATTCCCCATTTCTGAGAGAAGGAGCTGATTATAGACAAGGGGCCTTAGGATTCATGTTAGATTAGGCAGTGCAGGTGGTTAGATATGTGGGCATGATCCTGATTTCACTGAGGCTAACAGAAGTGTGACAAAGGACAAAGTTTGGGCGGGTGAACACTCTGAACCCTCACACTGCTTGTTTGAATCAATGACAGCTACTTATTGCAAGTGACAGAAATGTAACTAAAACTAGAGTAATAAAGAGGATGTAATGGCAAGGTACCAGTGAAACTCCCAGACCCAATACAAGATTGAACCTTTTAGAAAGGCAGGTATTAGACCAGCTCTAGGAATTTCAATAACTAGAATGAAGAATTCAAATGCCATAAAGACTGATTCTCTGCCTCTTGATGTTTCTGCTATTCACTGTTGTGGACATGTTTCTTCCTATTGTGCCCTGTGAAGGGATATGGCTGTGTACTCACATATTTATTACTTACTGTTACCATTTTGGCCTGCTTGAGTCATGAGCCCATGTTTCTCTTCTCCTAAAACACAGGACTGTTTTAGAAGGTTGGTTTTTTCAAAGAACAAATTAGAATATGCACATATTAATATGTATCTTTCTTTTTTGCTTGTCTTAAAAGGATATACATTTTCCAAAGAAGGTTGGTGTATCAGTTAACCATCACTGCAAAACAAATCACCCCACGACTCCATGACTTAAAACAACAGTACCGTATTTTTCATACTTCTCCAGGTAAGCAGAGGGCCAGCTGATCTAGGCCCGGCTCAGTTGGGTTAGCTTTAGTCCACATTCACTCATTTTCCTTGGACCAGTGGACTGGTTGTAACCAAGGGATAGTCTTCTCATGGACACGAAAGAGAAACAATAAGCAAACCAAGACATGAAAACTCATTGTATGCCTCTATTTGGTTACAGCTGTTAATACCCTTTCAACCAAAAGAAGTCATGTAACTCAGGGATTTCTGACCTTCAAGATCTAATGCCTGATGATCTGAGGTGGAGCTGAAGTAATAAAAATAGAAATAAAATGCACAATAAATGTGATGTGTTTCAATAATCCTGAAACCACCTCCTCCCCAACCAGTTCATGAAAAAATTGTCTTCCATGAAACTGGTCCCTGGTGCCAAAAAGGCTGGAGATGCTGATGTAGCTGAACGCATCATCAAGGAGTGGTCAAATATAGTCTGCCTCGAGAAAACTGCAAAGACACATGGGAGGTGGCATGGACACAGAGTAGGGTAAAGAATTTGGAAGATTTCATGCAATCTACATGCAGACAGTTAACACAACTATTTTGGATTTTCAAGTGATAGTGTTCTGGTTAACGATTACTCTGGATCAGAAACTCAGAAAAGGCTCACCTGAATGATTCCGGCTGAAAGTGTTCTGTGCAGTTGCAGTCATATGATCACTAGGGTTGGACAGAGGGAGTGATGAAGCTGC
>NW_024070187.1:19356176-19427293 GCF_014754425.2 Oryx dammah
AGTGCCAAACAAGAACTACAAAAGAAGTCCAATTTTCTGCTTTGTCATATTGCCTGTGGTAGATGACATATTCCAAAATATAAAAATCACCAACATCTCTTACCCCACATGCTCTAGAAGCTTCCTACTTCCCTGTCAAGAAGTGAAGTTGAAATAGAGAATTATCCTTCTTTTGAATACGGATCAGCTGTGATGTAATTGTAACTAATAAAATACAATGGCAAAAGTGAAGTTACATTGCCTTCCAAGTCTAACTTCATGAGCTAGAATATTTGCTCTTAGCAAACATCAAAGGAGCATTCCACCCAAAGATGGACACAATATAGGATAAAAATGGTAGAGTAGATGCTGAGGGGATCAAGATGAGATGGAAAGAAAACATAGAAGAACTGTATAAAAAAAGATCTTAATGAACTGGATTACTACAATGGTGTGGTTAGTCAACTAGAGCCAGACATTCTGAAGTGGGAAGTCAAGTGGACCTTAAGAAGCACTGCTGTTAATAAAGTTAGTGAACACAATGAAATCCCAGCAGAACTATTTGAATCCCTAAAGGAAGATGCCATCAAGGTTTTGCATCATTATGTCAGCAAATCTGGAAGACCCAGCAGTGGCCACAAAACTGGAAAAGGTCAATCCTCATCCCAATTCCCAAGAAGGGTAGTACCAAAGAATGTGCTAACCGTTGGACAACTGCACTCATCTCCCATGCTAGTGAGGTCATGCTTAAAATCTTGCATGCTAGGCTTCAGCATTATGGGAACTAAGAACTTACAGATGTCCAAGCTGGGTTTAGAAAAGGAAGAGGAAGTGAAGTGAAGTGAAAGTCACTCATTCGTGTCTGACTCTTTGTGACCCCATGGACTATTCAGTCCATGACATTCTCTAGGCCAGAATACTGGAGTGGGTAGTGTTTTCCTTCTCCAGGGGATCTTCCCAACCCAGGGATAGAACCCAGGTCTCCTGCATTACAGGTGGACTCTTTACCAGCTGAGCCACAAGGAAAGCCCAAAGAAAGAGAAACTAGAGACCAAATTGCCAACATTTGCTGGATTATAGAGAAAGCAAGGGAATTTCAGAAAAGCATCTATCTCTGTTTCACTCTAAAGCCTTTGACTGTGTGGATCATGAAAAACTGTGGAAAGCTCTTAGAGAGATGGGAATATCTGACCATCTTACCTGTTTCTTGAGAAACCTGTATGTGGGTCAAGAAGCAACAGTTAGAACGCTGTATGAAACAAATGATTGCTTCAAGATTGAGAAAGGAGTACGACAGACCTGTCTGTTGTCACCATGTTTGTTTAAACTGTAGGCTGAGCATATCATGAGAAAGGCTGGGCTGGATGAGTTACAAGCTGGAATCAAGATAGGCGGGAGAAACAACAACCTCATATATGCAGATACCACCACTCTAATGGCAGAAAGCGAAGAGGAACTAAAGAGCCTCTTGATAAGGGCAAAGGGGGAGAGTGAAAGAGCCACCTGAAGACTAACAAAAAAACTAAGATCATGGCATCTGGCCCCATTACTGCATGGCAAATAGAAAGGGAAAAGGTGGAAGTAGAAACAGATTTCCTCTTCCTGGGCTCCAAAATCACTGTGGATCGTGACTGCAGCCGTGAAGTCAGAAGACAATGGCTTCTTGGCAGGGGAGCAATGACAAACCTAGACAGAGTGTTGAAAAGCAGAGACATTACCCTGCCGACAAAGGTCTGGGTAGTCAAGGCTATGGTCTTCCCAGTGGTCACATATGGTTGTGAGAGCTGCACCATAGAGAAGGCAGAATACCAAAGAATTGATGTCTTCGAATTGTGATGCTGGAGAAGACTCCTGAAAGTCCCTTGAACAGCAGTCAATCTTAAGGGAAATCAAACCTGAATATTCACTGGAAGGACTGATGCTGAAGCTGAAGCTCCAGTATTTTGGTCATCTGATGCAACAGCTGACTCATTGGAAAAGTCCCTGATACTGGGAAAGATTGAGGGCAGAAAGAGAAGAGGGCGTCAGAGGAGATGGCTGGAGGGCATCACCGATTCAATGGACATGAACTTGGGAAAACTCTGGGAGATGGTGAGGGACAGGGAGGCCTGGCATGCTGCAGCCCATGGGATCACAAAGAGTTAGACACGACTGGGCAGCTGAACAACCACCACAGCAATGAATGTGTAACTTTAGACATATTCTCTTATCTACCATTGTTGGTCAGTAATAGACATCACATAATATTTATCATGTGAGTGACTGAATGGCTTCTTCAGAATTCAGTTTCTTCTTCTACATAGGATTAATAATGCCTAAAGAAAGTCATAAAGAATAAACGAGATGAAAGACTTGAAGATGTTTTGAAAATTTGAAAGGTCAATTATCTATGGGTATTCTTGTCCTTTTTCATCAGGGCCTAAAACATTCTCTTTGGAATATCCTCAATAAAGACAATTATTTTGTCCTAAATAATTTGACTTTTATAAGAGCTGAGAGTTGTTTGAAGCAGGGAAAGGACTTATGATTTCACTGAGTAATAACATTTTGGGGTCTAAAATAAGATATCATTATGATATAATGAGACTAATATTTTTAAATTGGCTGGTAACCTGTTCTGAATGATATTTCTAAGAAAAGATTACAGAGACTATTTCAAGCAAAGGTATGGAAATTGAAATAACTGTATGATGGCTGCAAATAAGGGAAAATGTTCATTTGAATATTTGCTTAAAAATAGGATTAAATGCTTCCTCATCATCTCTCTTGTCTAGTATCTGGAGAAAGACTCAAGCGTCATTTTTAAGATGGAGAAATTTGTCTTTTATTGATGATGAGTTGAAAATGAAAGCCAATAGGAATTAAGTAAAATAACTGAATTTACAGGTAAGAACCAGCTATAGATTTCCAAAAGTTATTCAAAAGGCATCTTAGTTTAGTCACCTCCATATTCATCATTTTAAGGTTAAATTACCTTGTCACTTTTTATTTATATATGTTTATTTCCTTTTTGTAGTCTTAAAGATGGTGAATGGGAATTTAAGTACTACTTATATGGGTTTTTCTTTTCTACTTACAAAAAATAAATTATTTCTTAATCACTG
Source organism: Oryx dammah (assembly GCF_014754425.2). Taxonomy (NCBI): domain Eukaryota; kingdom Metazoa; phylum Chordata; class Mammalia; order Artiodactyla; family Bovidae; genus Oryx; species Oryx dammah. Next base: position 19,359,260 of record NW_024070187.1, read on the forward strand.
AAGTAAAAATGAATAAAAAGGAAAATGATTTCAGCAAATGCAGCTAATCAGTTACTGGCATTTTCTTTCTTAAAGACATATGGTAATAGTTTTCTCTAGGGAAACCTCATGTATCTGTGATAAAGTGGATGGCACTGTGATACCAAATTCAGCCAAGAAGAGTCCGGTGAGACTACTTAGGTAATTTTGATATTATTTTCACATATAAAGTTTTTTAAAGAAAAAGATTTTAAAATAAAATTTTATATAATTAAATTTTATTCCACATAATTTTTATATATGTTAAAATAGGATGGATGTATTTTATAAGTATACATACTAAAATTGAGTGAGAGCTTTTAAAAGGTATATATACTAGAATCATGCACCAGACTAACAGTCTAGCTAATAGCATACTCTCCGAAAAAGTTCTCCAAAGACCACTGCATACTCATTTCTTCTCAAACATGAAAGTAGTGACCAGCAGTCAGAGATTTTTTGGTGGCTTATGGTCTGCTTGACTTTATGGGAAAGGCCTCCACTTAACTTCACTTCCCCACTTCCCTTTGCCCTCCTTCAGATAAGACCAAAGTCAGTCCTAGACAGTTCAGATAGCCATTGCTGATTGAACCACTGGCTGGTCTAGCCAAGAAGGAGGATATTTTTGACATTAGCCTGACAGGAAGTTATGAGCCCTGATTGGTCTTATATGAAAAGGCCTGGGGAATGCAGAATTCATGAATGGCTCTGATAAATGATGCTGGTTTCCATAGCATGAATAGGATGTATAATTGTTGCTGCCTTGCTCCACGTCCTTAGAGAGTTCAGATCCTAAACTCAAGGACCATCTCTCCTTAAGGGGCTTCTAACCTGAGACCCAGATGGGGCTGAGAGTAACTTATTCCACAAAATTAAGTAATTCTACTTTGTGTTAGAGGTATTACTGTTTATCTTGATTAGAGTGGGAAAGTCCTTTATCTTAAAGAATACAATATTAAGTGTCTTTATGAGAAGAAAATATATTTTAGAATTTAGCTTAGAAGGTAAGAAATATACAATAAACTAGCTTCAGAAGTATCTTCCTCAATTAAATGTCTGTTCAAATGTGCTGTATTACACCAGGTACCACTGAGCAGATGTTAACATAATTTCTATATTTTGTAACAGAAGAGACACTTTTCAATAATAGGAAAAAACTGAAACCTGCTTAGACATAATAGCAGATATTGGTTTTCCTAATAAAATTTTTTTAAGATATAACATTTAGTTTTTTTTAAAGTGCACAGTCATTTTATCTTTTCTTAACTGATGCTCAAGGATACAGGTCACTACTTGTAGCTCAGTCGGTAAAGAATCCACCTGCAATGCAGGAGACCTGGGTTAGATTCCTGGGTTGGGAAGATTCCCTGGAGAAGGAAATGGCAACGCACTCCAGTATTCTGGCCTGGAGAATCCCACGGACAGAGGAGCCTGGCAGGCTACAAGGGGTCACAGGAGTTGGACACGACTTAGCGACTAAACCACCACTACTCCTATTTTTTGCCCTCCAAATTATAGCTCCACTCCCTTTCCTAACTATTTTTTCCATTTTACCCTTAATTCATTCTTCCTCAGTTGCCATAGCTCTTAGTTCCTTCTTCCCCCTCCACATCCAGTCATCTTTGTCCTTCTTCTTCCTCTCAGACTGTTCTTCCTGTGTGCTGAATTTATTCTTCCTCTGCCACCCTGGAAATTTTCTCCTGTATCAGCTTCTCCACCTTTCCTGTCAACTCCCTGACCACAGGAAAGCCTCGCGTTTCCCGCCATTTTTGTTGCCACTCCGCTGCTCCCGTTGTATCGTTCTTGGAGTCTTCCAGTGGCCTCTTAATCAGACCCCTTGGGTGGGAGAGCTGGACTGTGAAGAAAGCTGAGTGCCGAAGAATTGATGCTGTTGAACTGTGCTGTTGGAGAAGACTCTTGAGAGTCCCTTGGACTGCAAGGAGATCCAAGCAGTCCATTCTAAAGGAGATCAGTTCTGGGTGTTCTTTGGAAGGTCTGATGCTGAAGCTGAAACTCCAGTACTTTGGCCACCTCATGCGAAGAGTTGACTCATTGGAAAAGACTCTGACGCTGGGAGGGATTGAGGGCAGGAGAAGGGGATGGCAGAGGATGAGATGGCTGGATGGCATCACTGACTCAATGGACATGAGTTTGGGTGGACTCCGGGAGTTGGTGATGGACAGGGAGGCCTAGCGTGCTGCAGTTCATGGGGTCGCAAGGAGTCGGACACGACTGAGCGACTGAACTGAACTGAAATAAACTGCACTGAAACACGGGCAGATGGTGAAAGACAGGGAAGCCAGGTATGCTGCAGTCGATGAGGTGTCAAAGACTTGGACACAACTGAGCAACTGAACAACAACAAAAACACAGGTAAGTTCTTTTTTAGGCAAACACAAATTAGAACATCTCACTCCAAAATAACTGAACCTCAGAATAGAAGGCTAGAAATAGAGATGCTTTTATGATGAACCCCTATAAAATTTTCTGCTTGCTTTTCCTGTGGACTGTGGGGATAGTTACATGTATCAGTCCATTTGACAGTTTAATTTCTGCCCACCCCCTGATTTCCACCCCAGTTTAATTTTCACCCCAGTGTGGAAGTTCAGCTTCATCCCTGAAAACTCCATTATACTATCTAACAGAGTTGCTTGCTCCTTCATGGAGGAAACTGTATCACATTGAGAGAGACCTTTGTTTAGAAATCCCAGGACAAACAGCAGTGTAACTTAACTACACCTTCATCTATTATTGATTTCATCATCATTAAACTCTTTCCAATGGAACGTACAACAAAACACAAAGGCTTCTTATTCTATTTTGCATTTTTCTTGTTGCTAACAATGGGGTTGAGCTTGTTCTTATACAATTGTTGATAACATGATTTTTTCTGTGAATTGCCTACTTTTGTTTTCTACTCTGTTGGTTATTGGGTTATTTGTCTTGTATCGATTTGTAAAAGCTCATCATATTATTGAATATTGGGATGGATATGGACATGTGTCGCCCAGACCCCCCTCTCAAGGAAGAGCTTGTTGTTTCAGCTGCAGGGAGTACTATTAGCAGAGAGCCTTCAGCTATCAGGTCCTTCTGGGATGGTGTCAGAAGTGAAAAGCCACGTAGCCCAAAGACATTCTCACGACAGTGACTGATAGCCCAAGACTTACGTGATGAAAGAAAGGTTTAAAGATCCAGCCATCCTGGCCCAACAGGATACGATCCTGACAGGCCATTTTACGTCTAGAACTCCCTGTGTGGTCAACCAGAGTTGTTCCTTGGCTCTGTGTTGCAGTGAACTTCTCGCTTGGCCAAACCCTAAATCCTTCCCCTGCATTCACAGGGATTAATCCAAAAGTACTTCCTAACAAATATTCTGTCTCAGGTTCTGCTTCCTGGAGAATCTGGCCTGCCAAAAATATATATATTTCATATGTTGTGGCAAATGTTTTCTCAGAAAATATTTCTTAGGCACATATTGCCTTAGGACCTTTGCACATTCTCTTCCTATGTCACTTTACCCTGACTATCTTCTACCTCGCCTTTAGGTATCAACTAAAATGTCATATCCTTACTGAGGCCTTCCCTGTTCTTCGACCTTATTCAAGTTTTTATTCATCCCTATTATTTTCTGTCATAGCTTCCTATGTTTTTGTTCATAGCACTTACCTCAGCTTTTAATCCTATCAACAAGTTTATGTGATTATTTGTTTATGCCCATATTCTTCATCAGATTCTAAACACCATATGGATAATAATTTTCCTATTTTTCATCATTCTATACTCAGTTACTATCATAGTTCCTGACACATGAAACATCTTTAATACATATTAGTTAAATGAAAGAAGGGATGAGAAAAGGAGGGAGGGAAAGAATGAGTTCTCTTTCTAAAAACTTTCTCAAATATGGAAAACTTTCCAGGTACTGAGTTTCTAATATAAGCTTCACCAGCTGAAATTGTGAAACCATTCTGTATTCTTTTATTGGACCCTGAGATTCTTTTGTGGTATGAGCATTAGGTTTGATATAAACAAATCCTGTCCATATTTTCTTGCAATGGGTTATTTTAAATTTATTTCAAAGAACTGCCTTTAGAACCCAGGGTTCTTCTGAATCCAATTGGAAAATCTTTATTCCATATAATTAGAACAGTATAAAAGAGGGGAAAAAGCAAGTTCTATGGTTAAGCCATTTAAAAACAGAATTAATTCCCACAGTTCAAGGCCTAAAGGAAAAAGCTAGAAAAGGGACAGAGAAAATGGGTTGTCTCATTAGATTTTGTTCAGGACCTATTATTACCAATTTAGCAGCTCACCCCCGAATTGGATTAGAGTATTACTATGATTACTAGATTTATAATATTATGAGGGATTTATAATGTGTCATTTGAGGCTGAAATTTCTCATGGTTATTTTAGCCTAGAAGCAATAACAATACTTAATCAGGCAAAACTTTCTATTTTTTTCATGCCATTTAACAATGTGTAGTTAAATCACATATGATTCTTGTATGATGAATAAATTTTATTACATCCTATTTAGTAGATAGCCAGAAAAACCAAAAGCTTAATACCAAATATATTCTGCCTATCACTGGGACTTAGTTAAAAACAACTTTATTATCTTCTGTTTTTAAGAGGTATATGGGCCTCAGGACATGGACTTATTTTCACATATATACAATCATTCAGGAAAGGATTTCCACATGCTAACAACATCTTTTTTTTTTTTTCTCAGACAAAGGGGAATAAAACTAATGTCTCATCTTTTAACCAATTACATCTCTACTTGCTGGGTGAGTTTGCTTCTTGGGCCATTTGTTTCATCAAATCTTGGATCAATATCTTTTATAAAATAGGACAGAAAAAAAATAGAGGACACACAGATGTCTTATCTGCTCTCCAGTAATAGCAATCTTAAAGAGGAATCCAATTCACCAACATACTTTTATCCCTTGTCCTCTATTCTTCTATTTAGCTCTTCTTAATCATTTCTACTAAATTACTCCTAAGAGCAAAGGGGGAATAATGGATGCCCCTTCCCCTAACTAGATGTTTGCCTCTGGGGATTCTGAGGTAGAATGCTGGGGTTCAGTGAGCTTGGATTAAAAATAAGGATTATGCCTTCATTTTCTCTTACTTTGATTAAAATTTAGCCTTTATGAATGTAGGCAACAAGCCCTATAGTAGTGTTAGTACTATCTATGATTTTTTTTCCAATAGAAATGGTACATAATTGTTAAATTATTTTCCTGATATTGCAGATGTCTCTGAAGATCATTTATACTCATCATTACTTCAAAATTATGATGGTTATTAGTTCCATTTCATTTAATGCTTCAGTGAAGAAGCATGTCTATTGTTAGTTCATAATGTTTTTTCAGTATTTTTGTAAATACATTTCAGTGTGACTGGTCTACTTTTTAGCTATGAGTTTTATTTTATACATTTCCAAACACTGTTTTGAGGAGTTTTACAGGCCTTACAGGCAGCTAATGGGGTATATAGAACAATAATGATTAGGCATCTATAAAACATTTATTTTCAAATTACCTAGACCTAACTTTTTCCCTTTTAAAAAATTCAGGTGAAATTCACATACTATATAGTAAACCTTTTTAAAGCATACAATTCAGTGGCATCTCCTGCATTCAAAATATTGTGCAACCAACCATCTCTCTAGCTTCAAATGTTTTTAATACCCCAGAAGAACACACTTATCCCTTAAGTATTCACTCCTTGTTCTTCCCTCTCCCCATCTCCTGAAAACTACTAATCTTTTTTTCAAAATATCTCTAAGGATTTGCCTATTCTGGATATATCATATGGAAGGAATCATACAACACATGACCTTTTGCATCTGATGTCTTTTACTTAACCTTGATGATTTTGATGCCTATCCAAGTTGTAGAATGCTTCAGAACTTCATTCCTTTTTATGGCTAAATAATATCCATTGTATGTATATACCTCAACTTGTTTATCCAACTCAACAACAAAAAGACAAATGATCTAATTAAACAATGGATAATGAACTTGAACAGACATTTTTCCAAAGAAGATATACAAATAGCCCCAAAAAGAACCACACAGGAAAAGATGTTCATTGGTCATTAAAGAAATACAAATAAAAACCAGAATGAGATACCACTACACACCCAATAGGATGGCTATAATAATTTTTTAAAAAAGAAATAATTATGACAAGGTTGTAGAAAAATTGTACATTGCTGTGGGAATGTAAAATGGGATAGTTGCTTTGGAAAAGTTTGGTGGTTTCTCAAAGTTAAACATAGAATTGCCTTGTGACCCAGGAGAAATGAAAACATGTCTACACAGAAACTTACATATGAATATTTATAGCAGTAATATAACAGCCAAAAGATGGAAATAATCCAAATGACTATTAATAGGTGAATGGATAAACTAAACTTCCTTTTTAATAAAAAATCTTTTGTAGCAACATCTTTACTTTCTTGAAATGGAATTGATAGATAATAAAACATACTATGCTGATAATTTTTTTAAAAGTCAATGTAATGCCTAACTTTCATATAAAAAAGATGTAAAAGGAAAATAGTTTGTAATAAAATCATATATATTTCAATATTCAAATACTCAGGCACCAGTCCTTGTGATCTACGAAGTAGTTGTATGTCAGCACCCATGCAGAGAATCACAATGAATTGAGTTGTAGGTACAGACTGATACAGTATTGGAGACTCAAGTATCATGAGCATATTAAAAATGCAAAAATACATTGTGTCATATACAAAATGACATTAGTTTTTAAACTGAGATAATTTGGGGGGGGAAAACAGATTTTGTAGCTAAATGAATGTCTGAAGGGAAATTTGAGAGCAATGAAGGACGTAGGATAATACTTTCTAGGGTAGGGCTTCTAGGAGACTTTTTGGTGTTTTGGGTATTAGGAAACTTTATGGTGTTAATTTAAGGAAGAATTCTCTGGGGAAAATTCTTTTTGCCATCTTCAAAAGAAAGCCATTGTTTAATTCTATTCAGTCATAAAAAAAGAATGACATTTTGTTATTTGTAACATCATGAGTAGACTTGAGGGTATTATGCTAAGTGAAATGAATCAGATGAAGACAAATACTGTATGATATTTAGAACCTAAAAGAATACAACAAACTAGTGAATGTAGCATAAAAGAAACAGACCCACAGATACAGAGAACAAATATGTGGTTACCAATGGGGAGGGGGAAGGAAGGAATGGCAAGAAGGGGGTAGGGGAACTAGAGGTACAAACTACAATGTGTAAAATAAATAAGTACAAGGATATATTGCACAACACAGTGTATCTAGCCAATAATTTATAATGACTACAAATGGAGCATAACCTTTAAAAATTGTGAATTGTTATGTTGTACCTGAATGTTATATAACACTGTATGTCAACTATACCTCAAAAAAAAAAAAAAAAAGGCCATTGTTTTGAATGCCACAGAACAATAATGTCTAAGAATCACACACCTGGAATGTTTGATTTTATTCTAAGAGTATCTAGATCACTGGAAAATAGCTCACAACTTTATTTCAATAAGATTTTGTCTCTTTGAAACATCTGAACTTCAAAGGTTGATGGAACAATTACACTTTTTTTATATAAGGAAACAATAAAATTATACTGCCACTCTGACATAAAAGAAATTTCCCTCCTTTTTAATGGGAGAGTTCACCATACAGTTTTTCACCTAATCAAGATGACACATTACAAAGCAACTACTGTTGACAGAAACACTTTAGGAGCTACGACCTGAGTAGGGAGTCTGTCTATTGACAGTATCTCCTAGAGATCTTTTTGGGAACTTGGGTAGATCAATCTCCTAATTTTACCTATCATGAAATAGCAATTGGAGATGCTAAAAGAACTCAGGTACCCAAGAATGTGAACCTTGTTCACAGCTGGAGTAGAAATATGTAAAACTTCTCATAGACCTAAGGAAAATTGAACTATAGGAAAAGAAAATGACATTTGTGGCAGACTGCTGGTTGTTCTCCAATTTCCCTTTTTTCCATAGTAGTATGGTTCCTAATTTTTATCTGGGCTTTTGATTATCCAGAAAAAGGACTGCTAATTTATAGTCTGTTATGGGCAGTCAACTAGCTGCTGTTCAATGGGATGCAAATATGTGTGGTATATGCAATACCTGAGGTGTGTTGTTAAGGAAAGAGCACATCCTACTTTCTTCTTCTTCTTCTTTCTTGCTAGGTAGAATGAAGATATGATGCTTGGAGCTGTAGCAGTCATTTTGAACTACAAGGGTTACCTTAGGACTGGAGATGGAACACATCAGTGTAACAGGATAGAAATAATGTGGCTCCCTCATATAGGAGAGCTCTGTATCACTTACCTCCAGATACTGATGTTGATCAAAATCCTGACTATTGCCTGCTGCTGCTGCTGCTAAGTCGCTTCAGTCGTGTCCGACTCTGTGCGATGCCAGAGACAGCAGCCCACCAGACTCCCCCGCCCCTGGGATTCTCCAGGCAAGAATACTGGAGTGGGTTGCCATTTCCTTCTCCAATGCATGAAAGTGAAAAGTGAAAGTGAAGTCGCTCAGTCATGTCCGACTCTTAGCGACCCCATGGACTGCAGCCCACCAGGCTCTTCTGTCCATGGGGTTTTCCAGGCAAGAGTACTGGAGTGGGGTGCCATTGCCTTCTCTGACTACTGCCTAGACAGATGTAAATACTATCTACTCTATTTAAGCTACATGCTGACTATAGAGTCACCTTAGTAGGATTTCTGCATTCAGATTTTTGTGAGTAAAAGCTTGTTTGTATCAGTTTTTAAACATCTTATTTTATCTTGTTAACATTAAGAGCCAGAAGATGTAGTTTGTAGCTGCAGAACAGAGAGTGGTTAACTAGTTAGAATTGAATCAGATCTGTACTTGTGAGTTAATTACTAGAAATTAATTAACATGATCTACATAAAAATGTTTGTCTTATCTTGCGAGAGCCAAGATTTTAAGTTAGAATTATATTTTTCATGAATTTATGTATTAATTGTACTTAACATTCCATTTATTAGCTAATTTTTATTATAGTAGATTAAGAGATTATTATTTTTAAATGGCTTCTCTTTCAATTAAAACAATTTCACTTAGTTTTTGCAAAGATTGTAAGTGAATTTTTTTGCCTCTTGTAAAATTGTTTTCTCTTTTTGTTTTTAACAAGGTATAGCTGATACACAATATGTTTCAATATTATGTTTATGTTGAACATAAAATTACTAGTCTTCTTGTTTCACTTTTGTAGACTAGATAACTGAAGTATTTAATTTTCTTTAAAAGTTTTAATTTCTAATGGAAACGTATCTTATTTAATGTTCTCTTCTGGATTCTCTCATTCTGATTTATTATGGGAATTGACCTTTATATTCAACGAGTTACTGATAACCTGGTAAAGGTGGAGGAAGGAACCCATTTGGACTGAGATGAAGGAAGAATATGAAAAAGAAGAGATGATACCTGTAGATGCTATTTCCATAAAATTTTCTAGAAAGCTGATAATTTCATATGCTCTTAAGCTTAGAATTTCATATGCTCGTGGCAGAGGTTTGGTAGAGAAGGAGTTCCAGGAACAATTTAACTCAACAACAAAGGAGCCATTATCTAGGTAAGGCATGTTGGATGCTCCATTCTTCAAAAGTACTAAATCGCAAATCTTAAGTGCTTGGCATGTAGTCAATCCAGTGTGCAGATCAGGATGAAATTGAGAAGATGGTAAATTTACAAACATAGGGAGGAACAGTACCAGGTGCCACTGTAGGAAAGAAAATGTAAGAAAAAGGAATGATACATCACCTCTACTCAGATTAAGTAGGAAGGGCCTCATGGAGAAGGCATTTGAGGAAGTTACTGTTTGGGGTTCTGTAAGTTATGTCATACTGTTCATGGGGTTCTCAAGGCAAGAATACTGAAGTGGTTTGCCATTCCCTTCTCCAGTGGACCACATTCTGTCAGCCCTCTCCACCATGACCAGCCCATCTTGGGTGGCCTCATGGGCATGGCTTAGTTTCATTGAGTTAGACAAGGCTGTGGTCCTAGTGTGATTAGATTGACTAGTTTTCTGTGATTATGGTTTCAGTGTGTCTGCCCTCTAATGCCCTCTTGCAACACCTACAGTCTTACTTGGGTTTCTCTTACCTTGGACGTGGGGTATCTCTTCACGGCTATTCCCGTTAGAACTAGACATGGAACAGACTGGTTCCAAATAGGAAAAGGAGTATGTCAAGGCTGTATATTGTCACCCTGCTTATTTAACTTCTATGCAGAGTACATCATGAGAAACAGGGCTGGAAGAAGCACAAGCTGGAATCAAGATTGCCAGGAGAAATATCAATAACCTCAGATATGCAGATGACACCACCCTTATGGCAGAAAGTGAAGAGGAACTAAAAAGCCTCTTGATGAAAGTGAAAGTGAAGAGTGAAAAAGTTGGCTTAAAGCTCAATATTCAGAAAACGAAGATCGTGGCATCCGGTCCCATCACTTCATGGGAAATAGATGGGGAAACAGTGGAAACAGTGTCAGACTTTATTTTGGGGGGCTCCAAAATCACTGCAGATGGTGACTGCAGCCATGAAATTAAAAGACGTTTACTCCTTGGAAGGAAAGTTATAACATATTCAAAAGCAGAGACATTACTTTGCCAACAAAGGTCCTAGTCAAGGCTATGGTTTTTCCCGTGGTCATGTATGGATGTGAGCGTTGGACTGTGAAGAAAGCTGAGGGCCGAAGAATTGATGCTTTTAAACTGTGGTGTTGGAAAAGACTCTTGAGAGTCCCTTGGACTGCAAGGAGATCCGACCAGTCCATTCTGAAGGAGATCAGCCCTGGGTGTTCTTTGGAAGGAATGATGCTAAAGCTGAAACTCCAGTACTTTGGCCACCTCATGCGAAGAGTTGACTCATTGGAAAAGACTCTGATGTTGGGAGGGATTGGGGGCAGGTGGAGAAGGGGACGATAGAGGATGAGATGGCTGGATGGCATCACTGACTCGATGGATGTGAATCTGAGTGAACTCCGGGAGTTGGTGATGGGACAGGGAGGCCTGGCATGCTGCAATTCATGGGATTGCAAAGAGTCGGACACAACTGATCGACTGAACTGAAGTTATGCCAAGTCTTCATAAGGAGGCCTGATTATGTCTCACAGTGATGTTTTCATGTGTGTGCATGCTTGTCTCCTACATTGGATAGGATATAGAGGGTGCTTGGGACAGAGCAATTAGTCAATATTAAGACACTATGGCTGGGTGGCCACTAGTGGTAAAGAACCTGCCTGCCAATGTAGGAGATATAAGAGACACAGGTTCGATCCTTGTCGGGAAGATCCCCTGGAGAAGGAAATGGGAACCCACTCCAATATTCTTGCCTGGAAAATCCCATGGACAGAGTAGCCTGGCGGGCTACAGTCCATGGGGTCGCAAAAAGTTGGACAGGACTGAAGTGGCTTAGTACACAGGCATGATACATATGATAGTAAATGCTGTCCGGATGAGTGAGAAAGGAGTGAATGCATGTATACACTAATAAGTGGCAGTGAGCTCCTCAACGGTGGTGGGCCTTGAACCTCGATCTCGCTGGGGGTACCCTTGTGCAATCCTGCCATTTGCCAGGCGCTCTAATTCCTAGGAGCAGTCTCCACCGCCAGCGTGGCGGGGGCGGGGTTCCAAACCTCCGCCTGGGAGAGCCCACTCCGGGCGGTAGGGGGCGCCGGCGCGCGGCCGGGCGAGTCCCCCGGCACCACCCGCGCGAAGCCGGACCAGTGTCTACGCCATGCGCGCGCTGCTGCCGCTGCTGCGCACCAGCTGGGCCTGGCCCGTGGGCTCCGCCGCCGCCGTCGCCGCCGCCGCCCGCCTGCCGCGGGGAGCGAGCGCAGGGCCCGGGCCGCGTCGGACCATGGCCCTGTACCGCACGGAGGAGCGCGGCCAGCCCCACTCTCCCGATTACCGCCTCTTTTTCAGTAAGTAGCTCGCGGGAGGCCCGCCGCGCGTCGCACCGGAGGTTGGAGATGGGAGCGTGGCCTCCATCCCTGCGTCCGGCGGGCACAGCGCGGTCGCCGCGCGGTCCAGGCCACGTTCCCGCACGCGGGGGCCCGCGCCGAGCCGCGGGAGCTGCCTGCGGAGGGCGCCGCCAGGTCCCCAGTCACGGAGCGCAGAGACGCAGGGCGGCAGGCGGGGCCGCGCCGGGTCACCCTGAGCGGGGGCCGCCGTCACCTGCCTGGGCCCGCAGCCGTTAGCCCGGCCCCCGCCGGCGTTCCGGATTCAACTGTGGTGAACCGAGTTCCCGGGTCAGCCCGCCCTCCGGGTGGGCGTAACAAGGCTTCTCCGGCTCGAGCCGCTGGCGATTGGAGAGGCAGGCGGGACTTCGGCGACGCTTGGTCCAGCTGTTCTTTTATGGGGCGGGGCTCTGATGAAGGCTCTCTCAGCAGCCTGAATTTATACTCGCGAGTTTGCACCTTGAATGTGATCCACGATCAAGGACCTCGTTTGTTCCAAAGTAACCCCTTCTTCTCCCCAAATTGAGCAAATCCAGAGGGCGAAGCGACTTAGGACCTTGACGTGGCCAGCTAAGATGGGAAAGACCCAGGTCTCCTTTAGTCTCATTTTTTTTTTTTTTTTGCACCTGTGTGTTTCACTGTGCAGGTTAGCTATGACGTGAAGCAGCGAGGTTGGTTGAGTTGCTGCCATCCCTCACTGATCTGAGAGCCCCAAGGGGAATAGTACCTTTTTTTTTTTTTTTTTTGTAAAGTCGTCCTTGCCTTGCTGCTGCTGCTGCTGCTGCTGCTAAGTCGCTTCAGTCGTGTCCGACTCTGTGCGACACCAGAGACGGCAGCCCATCAGGCTCCTCTGTTCCTGGGATTCTCCAGGCAAGAACACTGGAGTGGGTTGCCATTTCCTTCTCCAATGCATTAAAGTGAAAAGTGAAAGTGAAGTCGCTCAGTCATGTCCGACTCCTAGCGACCCCGTGGACTGCAGCCTACCAGGCTCCTTGGTCCATGGGATTTTCCAGGCAAGAGTACTGGAGTGGGTGCCATTGCCTTCTCCGCGGCCTTGCCTTACCGCCCACCAATTAGGAATGCCAACTCTAGAGACTTTGGGTCTCAGCTCGAGTCTGGATTCTTTAGCTCTTAACTCTGTGATCCTGGACGAGTTTCCAAACTTGCTGAGTCTTGGTTTTTCTCATATGTAAAATAGGGCTGTAAGAATTACATGGCATAGTGTATGCAAAGAGATTAGTCACAGCGTCTAGAATATGTTGTTAATACTTGTGATCATTTTTGATACCTGTAATTTACAAAATGTTTACACGTTTCCTACTTGAGCCTAGGGTGGAGGCGTATTTTATAGGAGAGAGGACTCAATTTGCATAGTTTTGTGGTTACTGTCTTTGGGTTGGAAGATGCCCTGGAGCAGGAAATGGCAACCCACTCCAGTGTTCTTACCTGGAGAATCCCATGGCCTGGTGGACTACAGTCTATGGAATCGCAAGGAGTCGGACACGACTGAGCAACTGAGCACACAGGCACGTGGTCATAAGGCAGCTGATACTGAAATTCCCATTTTCTTTAAACTTTTCTCCATATTCTTTTCCATCCTTATTTGGTCAAGGCTAATGAAGTAGAGCGGAGAAGGCAGTGGCACCCCACTCCAGCACTCTTGCCTGGAAAATCCCATGGGCGGAGGAGCCTGGTAGGCTGCAGTCCATGGGGTCGCACAGAGTTGGACAGGACTGAGCAATTTCACTTTCACTTTTCACTTTCATGCACTGGAGAAGGAAATGGCAACCCACTCCAGTGTTGTTGCCTGGAGAATCCTGTGGACAGAGGAGCCTGGTGGGCTGCCGTCTATGTGGTCCGCAGAGTTGGACCGGACTGAAGCTACTTAGCAGCAGCAGCAATGAAGTAGAGAGGAACCATTAACAGGAAGACCCAAATTTCTGATGGATTGTTGCAAAACGTTACAACATGGTGGTTTGAGGAATAGCTTTCCATAGTAACAGTGTTACCGATTGGCAGATTTCAAAGTAGATAGAAGCTGTCTAACTCTTAAAATGGTGAAAGTATTTTAGATTTGTTATAAATACAGTAATAAATTATGAAGTGTGTGCAGAACCTGTTAGATGTGGCACTGAGAAAATTTTAGTTATGGGCCCAAGAGGTTCATAATATCAATATAATTAGTTAAGGAAAATATAAAAACACTAAAAAATATTTTATTTGAATGTTGGCTGAGAGAAAAACAGCCTTGAGGATCCTGGAGCATGCGGTGTAGCCTGCTGAGCGCGGACTTCGGAATGGAGAGCCCTAAGCCCTGATTCTGGCTCTACAATAACTCGCTATGTGCTGTTGCCAGGTGGTGGCGTCACCTCCTACATGCCCAGTGTCTGTGGCTGTGAAAGAAAGCAGTTGACCCCCCAGTGCTCTTCAAGGCCCTCCTTAGTGCCGGTATTCCCTGGAGGGGATGACTAAGAGATACTCCTAACATTATCTGTTAGGCATTTCTGAGGCTATATTAACCTCTTGCTGTGGTGTGGTTTAAGTGCTTTTTGTGTTTCAGACTCATGACTTTTCTATAGCTGGAATGCCACAAATAAAATATATTTTATGTAAATACAAAATATTATATTTGTATCTCATTCAGTTGAAATAACTGACAGAAAAGAAGAAAAACGATTTTACTGAGGTTGATGGGCAAAAATTAGAAGGAAGTAAAGTAGTTTGGAGGAGAGGCCAGGTGGTGAGATAGCCGAGATTGTTGGGTTGAACAATTCCTCAGTTAAACGCCAGATGGCGTCCTTGACCCAGGACAGTTTACAGTTTGCTGGAAGGGGTAGGACAAAGTGAAATGAAGCCCCTTCGGTGTTAGAGGGTATGGAGGAAACTGAGCAGTTTACTCTTTATAAAGATAAATAAATTGGATATTCGTACTCTGGCAGTATCCATGGGCAGTAATATGGTGCAGTTCTCTCCCTTCAAAGAAGAGCATCAGTATACCACTTTTTTTGAAAAATGTTGTTTAGTATTGTTTAGCAGTGAAATCATTTCCCACATTTCCAAATATTTCCCAAGCCTCTGTAATACTAGTGAAGTTGGGAGGTAGGCTTTTTTGAATTTCATTTCTGTAAATGGTTTTCTTTACCACGATTCAGAAGAATTAGAATAAATGATAGGCGCAGTACTTGGTTTTTCCCTTTTAATTGGTGTTAAGCCTTGTAGGAATAGTATTAAAGTGAGACAAGGTGATGGGGAAGAGCATCCTGGTGGTAATCATGAGGCCTCTTGGCCCTGTAATTTACTTTTTGTGGGGACTTGTGTGAGTAGTTGAACCTCTCACTACCTCATTTCACTGAACCATGGAAAGAGGAGATCGGAATCGGTCATTTTCCAAACTGCTTTAGTTGAGCACGAGCATCCCATGGTGTGTTACTAGATTTTCTTTAAAGGAAGAGCTTCATGGTTTATTAAATTAGCAAACCACTTCCCATTTTATTATGTTGGGGAGTGACCGTGTGCATATTAAAGTTCTTGGAAATTTTTATGTAACGTAACTTGTCCTAAACTTTTGAATCCCAAAGCTCCTGTTTCTCAGAACATTTGTTGACATTTTAGTAACTGTGGAGTTTCATAGAATTCTATTTGGGAAGCACTGAGTTCTAGATTAATAGTCAAAAGACTTGGGTTGTAGAGGGGCGGGATGGGGAGGGAGACAGGAGGGAGGTTCAAGGTGGAGGGGAAGTATGTATACCTTTGGCCAGTTCATGTTGATTTATGGCAGAAACCATCACAATATTGTAAAATAATTATCCTCTAATTAAAATTTTTTTTAATGGAAAAGAAAAATAGGTTGTAGGCTTGGCTTGACTACCTTGGGCATCACTTGATTTCCTTTAGCTCAATTTCTCCGTCTGTAAAATGGGAATAGCACTGATGATTTTATAGAATTGCTGTGGCAGCTAAACGATACCATATTTGTAAAGATTATTAGTGTCTCATGCGTGGTACATGGTTAATGTTTAATATGTATTATTTCTTTTTCCCTTTTGACTTTAAGACACTAGACCAAAATTCTTGTTAGATTTTATAAAGGATGAGAACGGTGGGATATGGATAGAATTGGATACTTTGACTGTGTCCCAATTTATTAATTCCAAGTCTCAGGAGTTTTAATGGGTACTGATGACCTGCAATCTTTTGAATCAGTTGTGAAATCATAATGAAGTAAGACTTGTTCATATAGGACTAGAGACAGAACATTGTATGCCAGTATTCATTTGGTAGTCTGCATGTGTTTCTTTCATTCATAACATAATTCATTATTTAAAATTTTTTAAGTTTTCTGAAAGGATGAGGAAACTATGCTTTTCATAATTTGGATTTTTGTTACTGTGGGATAGGTGACTGGTTCACTTAGAGAAATAATGCCATAGATAATTCCAGTTGCTTTTATTTAGCATGAGAATGAATCATGAAATTTTTAAACAATAAATTTGTTTTATCATTTATAGTAAGCATATGTTTACGTTGAAATTACTATATGTTTTCTTTAAGTACATCATTTGAATAGTAGGAGCAATCTGCCATTGAATGTACCACACATCTGGACTTAATAAACTAATTTACAGTGTGTACTACACAAAAGGTATGTTTTGAGCCTTAAATTATGAGTTCTTATAACCTTTTTTTTTTTAAAATTTTGCCTATATCATAGAACTTGAATTAACATGATAGAACATAATGGTTATTTTGTGGATATAGAAACATTAACTAATTATTTGGTTTTTGTCATTGCTACAGCTTCCAGTAAGAATGTCTATAAATGGTTTTAGTAATCATATGTGATAGTATGTTGCTACTTGGCCTACATGTAGCTATTTGATGTATATGATACATATAATCAGATACAGGTTTTGCAGTCCATTTGATTTTCTCACTTGCTGACTTAAGTGAACTTTCATTCTGAAACAACTTGCTATTCTAAGAGAAAAACATGTAGATAACTTACAAAATGATAGAATGAAATCTCATTTCAGTCCAGTTGAAGGTAAAATTTTGACATTGTTTGGCAACATCTAATATATTTCCAGTAGTCATGTATGGATGTGAGAGTCGGACTGTGAAGAAAGCTGAGCGCAGAAGAATTGATGCTTTTGAACTGTGGTGTTGGAGAAGACTCTCAAGAGTCCCTTGGACTGCAAGGAGATCCAGCCAGCCCATCCTAAAGGAGATCACTTCTGAGTGTTCATTGGAAGGACTGATGTTGAAGCTGAAATTCCAATACTTTGGCCACCTGGTACGAAGAGTTGACTCATTGGAAAATACCCTGATGCTGGGAAGGATTGGGGGCAGGAGGAGAAGGGGATGACAGAGCTTGAGATGGTCGGCATCACCGACTCGATGGACATGAGTTTGAGTGACCTCCAGGAGTTGGTGATGGACAGGAAGGCCTGGCGTGCTGCAATTCATGGGGTCACAAAGAGTCAGACACGACTGAGCTACTGAACTGAACTGAACTGAACATATGTTGATGGGCCTGATAGAATTTGTTAGCTAATGCCTAGTAGGTATGTAGTCGATTTTTGACAAAGTGAAATACCACAGTAAGGTGGTGGGGTGACTCCCATTTTTTTTTTCTCTCTCCTCATAAATACCCAAAAGTGATAGTAGGTGCATAAAAAAAGATAACCCTGAAACAACAGATAAGAAGGAGCCATCAGAGCTGGTGATTTCAGAATATTTATAAAGGAAGAAAAGCACATGGAGGTGTGGTTATTGGTGAAGAGGCACAGAGGAAGTCCCAACTTAAGTCTGTGTGCTGAAGGTCTGTAGTTTCAGAGGAAGCTGAGCTGCTTTGCAGAACCTCAGGGTCTGAGGACATGTTGATATACGGGAGAGAGGGTGAGAGAGAGAGAGATGTGAAGCTTGACACAGGAGGAGCCGTTTAAGTTGTATTATGGAATGGCAGGCACATGGGTGTTTACTGAGCAGGCCCGGGGCTTAGACCGTGGACTGACTCCTTCCCCAGAAGCCGAAGGGCGTGTTTGGAGGTCGGCAGGACAGCCTGACGGTGTTGGGGCCCCTCTGACTCGGGGGTGTACCATTGTCCCGGCTGGCTGCTTAAGCACACATCGTCACAGGAAGCTGGCCCTTTGCCAAGCCTCTCCCACACACATGAGCCTTTCCTAGTCTTTTATTCTGAACTATAGACCGGCTTGTCAGGGGTCACCTTCAGACAGGTTTTCCTCACTGCTACTGTTATCTACCAAACTGCTTTGTCAAAAGGTGACCTTCATGTGGCAAATTTAATAATCAACTGAAAATTCTCCTCCTAGGTGAATTCTCAACAGTATTTTCACAGTCTAACCCTCTTTCTGCCTTGAAATTTTTTTTCCCCTGCCTGGGACAACACTTTCTTTTATCTTCTTTTGATAGCTTCTCCATCAGCAGTTCCCTTTGCTGGATTCTCTGATCTGAACTCTAACCTTTGAAATGGCCCAGGACTCAGTACTTTGCACATATATCTATCTTTTCTATCTCTAGGGCAGGGGTTGGCAAAGCCCTTTCTGAAAAGGGCCAAATAGTAAATAGTTCAGGTTTTGCAAGACCGGTGGTCCCTCACAAACTACTTAACTTTGTGTTGTGGGGCAAAAGCAACCAGCAAGTAAAGGTATGGGTATGGCTATGTTCCAGCAAAAGGCTGTTTATAAAAGTAAGGACAGCCCTTGTGCTGGATTTGGCCTGTGGGCCAGAGTTTCTGTTGCTACTTTTGCTGCAGATGATCCCATCCATCGAGATATCTCTGCCTCCCAAATGTGTAATGTTAGCCCTAGTCTCTTCTTGAGCTCAAGATTTACACACGTGATAAATGTACTGTGTATTTCCACTGAAATGTCCGAGAAGTTAACCTAAAGTTAATGTGTAGAAAACAGAACTCCCTGTCCCCCACCCCTACCCAACTATTTCTGCCTTCACATCTATGACCAGTAACTTGGGAAACATTGTTTTGGCCACTCTTACCCTATATCTAGTTACTAGTCTCTCCCTTCAGTCCTGCTTTTGAAATGTATCCAGAAGACAGTTGTCTCCGCTCCCACCCGTGCTCCTGTATCCACGTCACCAACATCTTTCACTTGACCGATTGCAGGGGCCTCCTGGTTCTTCACCCTGCTCCGCCACTGTCCCCTGAAGCCTGCTTTCCACCAGAAGTCATGAGATGGAAGTCTGATCATGCCAGGTTCTGCTCTTACTGTTGCAAGGTCCCTTGTGACCGGATCCTGGGCTCCGTCACTGGAGGCTTTGCCTGCCCCTCTTCTTTCTGGTCATCGTGCTCCAGCCGTCCTGGCCTCCTGGTCTCTCCAGCTGCCCTGCGTTTTCTCGCCTCCACACCTCTGCGCTGGCTCCGCGTATGCAGTGTTCCTCCTTAGACGTCTGCTTGCACCTCTTCCTCGCTTCATTACACTGCCCTGGCGTTTCCATATAAAATATTATCTCCTTCTGCTATTCTTTTCTTGCCCTATACCTGATCAAGTTAAAAGTATATTCATTGCTTCTATGCACCAACCCCTGACCACAATATAAATTCCACAAAAGCAAGGAATTTGTATATCTAGTACCTAAAACAGTGCTTAGTATACTGTATGTGTTCAGTAAGTATTTACTGAATGAATGATTTTAAGAAAACCTTATAAACTAAATGGGAAACAAGAAAAGAGAACCAGAATTTTTCAGAGTCACACAGGTATCCACTGAGATTTCAGATGTGATTGCACCCATTAAGAAGGAAGAGGAGGCTATGAAGAAAAGGCAGTCAAAGAACAAGAGCTTTTGGAGATTAAAATCTGATTAAGACACAAAAGTCGATAGAAGGGGTAGTGGGTAAATTGGTGTTCTGTTATTTTAAGCCATCAAGTGTGTGATAATTTGTTACAGCAGTCCTAGAAAGCTGATACAGAGCAGTTAGAACATAAGGTAAAGAAATCTACCAGAAAGTAGAACAAAATGTCAAAGAGACAGCAGGAAGAAAAAAAAAAAAAAAAAGGTAGAAGAGACATAGAGATTTACTCTAGGAAGTTTTAAGATTTGGATACTATGAGTTCCAGAAGGAAACAACAGACAAAATGGAGAATTTTCAAAGGAATAGTGAAAGAGATCTAAGAATTTAAGTACCCAAGTGCTCTGGGTCCCTGACTCTTTACTGTGAAAACTCAGAAAACAGAGGCTTTTATAAAGACCCTGAAAGTCCCTGGGCTTGGGAGGAGGGGAAGTGGGGAGAACAGGCCACCTGCAGAGCACTGAGAACAAACTGGTACCTGACTACAAGCAGCCCTGAAAACTCAGACTGGAGTAATGCTTCCAAAATTCTGAGATCGTTTTCCTTCTAGAATTTACCCTGGCAACCATTAATCCAGGGTGTAGGCTGAATCAAGACATTTCAGGCATTTCAGGACTTTGGAGACTTACCTCCCATGCCTCTTTTCTTACACTGCACAAGTTAGGAATATGCTCTTGCAAAACAGGTAAAACAAACAAAGCTGAAGGCATGGAATCCAGAAAACAGATCTAAGCTGGAAACCAACAAAGCAGAGTCTCAACGTGCCAAGAAAGCATCCAATCCAGATTGCAGCAGAGAGTGTGATTTCCAAAGGGAGCTATTTGGTTAGAGAATTCCATCATTTCTGTGGAAGCTGTGAGACATTTGAATAATTGATAGGTATGATTATGACTGACTAAGGAAGGAAGAAAATTAGAAACACAACTCAAAATAGAAGTTGAACAGAAAAGGAAATTATCTGTAAGATTCTACTTGGCGAAAAATCAACATCTAGCAATGCTTCTTAAACTTGCCTGACTCGTATGCTTACTAATAATATAAATACCCAGATTTCTCTCCTTATGATTCTGATTAACTAGGTATGAGATCTGCTTAACAAGCAATCGAGGCTTTTCTGATCTTTAGGAAATACACTAACAGGAAAAGCATGGAAAACTCAATAGGATTATAGAACATTTTATCAGCTTTGAAGTGAAAAAATGTAAGTGCAGAAGATAAAAAATTAGGAAAAAGAATGAAGAAAGAGAAAAAGCCTGTTAGTTGAGTCAAGAAATACTGTTTATGTCTTGATGAAGCAAGGAGTAAAGCTGTAAAGTATTGGCCAATAGAGAATTTAAAGGGATTAGATTGCAGCCAGATGAACTAATCTTACCTTTTAGAGCTGAAATCTGTAGATAATATTCTAATATTATAAATTAAAAACTATATGAAAATATTACAGTATTTGAAAAAGTAAATTGGCAACAACTTGGTTATAATTCTAAAGAAACAACCAGTCTGAGCTGTAGATAATGAAGTTCTAACCTAAGATTCTGTTCAGTTCAGTCACTCAGTTGTGTCCGACTTTTTGCCACCCCATGAATTGCAGCACGCCAGGCCTCCCCGTCTATCACCAACTCCCGGAGTTCACTCAGACTCACGTTCATTGAGTCAGTGATGCCATCCAGCCATCTCATCCCCTGTCGTCCCCTTCTCCTGCCCCCAAGATTATCACTACTTTATTCTCAGGCTCTAAGAAAGGGCTGTTTCTGATGTGTGCTTCAGTTCTGTCTTTAAAAGGTGGCATACGCTGCCACAGTGCTTGCTGCATGTACCAAGTCTGTCCATGGCTCATAGGTATAGTATGGATTACCCCATTCATTCTAGACAGGATCAGAGAGAAGGCAATGGCACCCCACTCCAGTACTCTTGCCTGGAAAATCCCATGGATGGAGGAGTCTGGTAGGCTGCAGTCCATGGGGTCGCTAGGAGTCGGACACGACTGAAGTGACTTAGCATGCATGCATTCATTGGAGGAGGAAATGGCAACCCACTCCAGTGTTCTTGCCTGGAGAATCCCAGGGACGGGGGAGCCTGGTGGGCTGCCGTCTATGGGGTCGCACAGAGTTGGACACAACTGAAGCGACTTAGCAGCAGCAGCAGGATAGATAGCACAGGTTTCTCTATTTAGAAGTGGAGTGGTCCTATGAAATTATCCATCAGCTGAAATGTTTTAAAGAAGCAATACCTTAGGAGACCTCTTGCTAACGAATGCACAAGATAAATGGAGAGAAAGCACAGGGGCTCACGGACGTAGTTCAGAGCTCTGGCAACTTGCTGCTGGGATGCTGAGTGTAGTTCCCAGGAAAGGAGCTTGCCTGGCCACACTCTCACTGCTCAGGGCTGCTTGATGCCTCCATTAACAGCTGCTGAAAACACACTGAATGCTGCTTTCATTTGTTTTTCTTTTTTTTTTTCGTAAAAGTTAAAATCTTCTTTGGATTTTTGTTGTTGTTGTTAGCAAAAACAGGCACTAATATAGGTCTTTTATAAAAGTGAAGTGGCTTAAACCAAACTTCTGAAAACCAGGGGATACCAGAACCTATCTTTAAACCCACCTTTAAAGAATCTTAATGCGTTTAAGAATCTTAATGCATTTAATGTTGCTTAGAACTCAGCATTCAGAAAACTAAGATCATGGCTTCCGGTTGCATCACTTCATGGCAAATAGATGGGGAAACAATGGAAACAGTGAGAGACTTTATTTTCTTGGGCTCCAGAGTCACTGCAGACAGTGACTGCAGCCATGAAATTAAGATGCTTGCTCCTTGGAAGAAAAGCAATGACCAACCCAGACAGCATATTAAAAAGCAGAGACATTAGTTTGCCAACAAAGGTCCATCTAGTCAAAGCTATGGTTTTTCCAGTAGTCATGTATGGATGTGAGAGTTGGACTTTAAAGAAAGCTGAGTGCCGAAGAATTGATGCTTTTGAATTTGGTGTTGGAGAAGACTCTTGAAGAGTCCCTTGGACTGCAAGGAGATCTAACCAGTCTATCCTAAAGGAAATCAGTCCTCAGTGTTCATTGGAAGGGCTGATGCTGAAGCTGAAACTCCAGTACTTTGGCCACCTGATGCGAAGAACTGACTCGTTTGAAAAGACCTTGATGCTTGAAAGATTGAGGGCGGGAGGAGAAGGGGACAACAGAGGATGAGATGATTGGATGGCATCACTGACTCAATGGACATGAGTTTGAGTAGACTCTGGGAGTTGGTGATTGACGGGGAAGCCTGGCGTTCTGCAGTCCATGGCATCACAAGAGTTGGACACGACTGAGCAACTGAACTGAACTGAACTGAATGCGTTTAAGTGAAGCCTAATATCATACTTAACCACTCCAGTGTTCTTGCCTGGAGAATCCCAGGGATGGGGGAGCCTGGTGGGCTGCCGTCTATGGGGTCCACAGAGTCGGGCATGACTGATGTGACTTAGCAGCAGCAATATCATACTTACAGTACTGACTCTAGAACACTTCGATGGATTCTTATCCTTTCTTTGTATGTTAGGTCAGTGATTAGCTCTCTGATTGTGCCAAGAGGACTTCTTTGTCTTTCAGTTTATAGGATGATTCTGATCCTGATGGTGTGTAGTGCGCACTAACTTAGCTGTAGGCATTGCTCACATTTTGGCACTTTTGTATTATGACATCTAGTACATTGCCTTTTGCATACTAAATTGTATATTACTTAATTAAAAGAAATTGAGAAAGTTAAGTGTCAGAGAAATCGAGTGACTTTATCAAACTCAGCAACTACAAGGCAGACTCTTGCCCTCTGTATTCATTGCTCCTGTACAAATTTATTAGTATTATGCCCATCAAAGCATTATAATTATCAGAGATCTAAGGCCCTATTTTATTTTCCCAGACATTTTTCTTTTTCCTTTCTTTATTATTATGTTTTTATTTAAACTATTTCATGACCCAAATGGCTTCTAGTAGGTTTGGTTATCTGAGTCAAACCATTCATTTACTTTTATATTCTTTTTGCCTTCCAGAATGGCAATTAGAAAATTATTTTAATGTATGTATTGGCACTGCCTTAGTGTTTGAATATATTTAGACCCCAGTTTGAAGTGATAGATGTCAAAGAACACTTCTCACAGATCTTTAGCTTTTAATGATCACAGTCTAGTCCTATTTTCCCTCATACTTGAGTAGCACATACTTCTCTTACATCTTAATATTTGTTGAGACTTGTCCCCAGTTAACAAGAGCTTTAGGGAAACTTCACACCAAGTCAGTGTGCTAGAGGTATCGTTTAGTCTTAATTCCAGGTAGCCCAGCTATTCTGTCGAGTTTCCTATACTTCATTAAGTTTAATAACAAACTTTCCTGGTTTGTAGGACTTCCTGAATTCTTAGAGCTGTGGTGGTTGTTAATTTCCATCAGTGATAGGTTGCAAATGTAGCAACCTAGTAATGTGCTAATCTTTCTTTTGTTCAGAATTCTACCTTATCTTTATGACTTAGTAGAGAAAAGAACCGCAGATGGGTGATTGTTATTTGCAGTAAGTGCTCCTATTTATATCTTAAAATGTACTAGAGTTTTCTAAACTGCCTTCTTTTTTGTGTGAACAGTTCTGAGCTTTAGTAGAGATACAGACTCTTAAACACCATCACAGTGATGGTGCAGAACAGTCTGTCACTCCCCCAGATTTTCTCCTGGCTCCTCTTTTAAGTCAACTCCACCCTCTCCCCTCAATCTCTGGCAACCTCTGGTCTGGTTTTTATCCCTATAGTTTTGCCTTTTCCAGAATGTTATCTTAGTGGAGTTGTTTGAATCTAGCTTCCTTCACTTAGCATAATTGCATTATAGATTTTTTCATTTTCTTTTGTGTATCAATAGTTCATTTTTTATTATGGACTAATGGCTGCTGCTGCTGCTGGACTATTAAGTAAAATGCCATTGTGTGGGTTTAATAGTTTGTTTATCCGTTTACCAGTTGAATATTTGAGTTGTCTCCAGTTTTTGTGATTATTGAGTAAAGCCACTATAAACATACACTGAGAAGTTTTTGTTTGAGCATAGGTTTTCATTTTTCCTAGTTAAGTACTTAATAGTAGAATTTCTGGATCATACGTTTATAAGAAGCTATCAAACTATTTTCCAAAGTTGCAGTACTGTGTTCAATTTCCCACCACTACATTTTATTTTAATAGAAAATATGTAAATGTGACCTGCTTAAGTAACTTTGTTATTTATAGAAAAGTTAATAATCTTGCAGCAAACTGATAATCTTGTTTTCTGTTCTTTTTAAAAAATTTTTTATTGAAGGATAATTGCTTTATAGAATTTTGTTGTTTTCTGTCAAACCTCAACATGAATCAGCCATAGGTATTGTTTTCCGTTCTTTGTGTTGCTGATAGATGTCTTTAAAAATCAGGCAGAGAATTTGAAATTTGAAGTGGTGTGTGAAAGAGAAGTGTTTTTTTAAGGTGCATCCTTTTTAACTGATGGAAAAGAGCTTTACAGATCTTCAGTTCAGTTCAGGGAGAGTTTTATATCCTTTGCCACTTGTGTGCTTTTTCTTATCTTTATCATAGTTTGTGCATCGGGTCATACATAAGTCACTTTGTTGCTGGGCTGGGAAAGGGTAAATTATATTAGTAGCTTGTACAGAACAGTGAAATAGTAATAGAGATATTTGCTCAGCACGTATTACCTGAATGCCTTCTAAGTGCTGGGAACTTTTCTGGGTTCTGAGGATCCAGTAGAGAGCCTAATAGAACAAACAGAAAGACAGCGACAAAAGGTCTTCTTTCTTCAGAAGCTTTAGTGAAAAGTGGTAAGGAGAACCCACGCAGCAGGAGAAACGGACGTAAAATTTCGGTGCAGTGTAGGCCGTTGTTAAGTTATAATTTCTAATTTTATTGGGCTGAAGCCGTTGTTTGTATTTGTTCATTTGTTTAAATAAACTTTATTTTGGAATAATTTTAGATTGGTTGCAGCAATTGTACAGAATTTCAGTATATCTTACCATGTTCCCTAACATTAACATCGTTCATTACCACTGTGCATTTGTCAAAGCTAAGAAACCAACATTGATACATTTTATTAACTAATTCCACATTTTATTTGGGTGTCACTGATTTTTCTACTAATGTCATTTTTCTGTCCCAAGATCCAATTCAGGGTACTACATTCCTCTTAGACATTGTATTTCCTTAGTTTCCTCTGAGCTGACAACTTCTCAGTCATTCCTTTCATAAGTTTCTTTCTTGATGACCTTGAGACTTCTGAAGAGTATTGGTTAGGTATTTTGTAGAATGTCCCTCAGTTTGGGTGTGTCCAATATCTTTTTCGTGATGAGACTGGAATTATGGGTTTGGGGGAAGAACATGGCAGAAGTGAAGTACCTTTATCTCGGCGTATCAGGGGATCCATGCTATGAACACTGGTGGTATTAACCTTGATCGCTTGGTTAAGGATACTGATTGTCGGGTTTCTCCACAGAAATGTTTTTCCCCTTCCACACTCTGTTCTTTGGAAGCAAGTCACTAAGTCTAGTCCACACTTGGGGAATAGGGTAAGCTTTATTTTTTGTGGGGGGAAACATCTACATATATTGTTTAGGATTTTTCTGAAGGAAGATTAGTCTCTTCTGTCATTTTTATTTATTTATACAATCATTTATTTGTATTACTATGGATCATGTATATTTATTATATACTTTGGATTATAGTGCATTACAGGCATACCTCGTTTGGTTGTACTTTGAAGATACTGAACGTTTTACAGATAGTTTTGTGGCAGACTGTGTTGTGCAAGGCTGTCAGTACCAGTTTCACAGAAGCATTTACTCACTTGGTGTCTCTGTCACATTTTGATAGTTCTCGAAATAAATATTTAAAACTTCCATTATGATAATATTTGCTATGGTGATATGTGATTGATGATCTTTGGCATTACCAGTACGATTCATTGAAGACTCAGGTGTTGGTTAGCTATTTTTTTTTTTTTAGCAATAAACTATTTTTTTTAATGTATAAATTGCTTTTTTAGATATAATGCTATTGCACACTTAATAGACTAAATGTAGTGTAAACATAACTTTTATCTACATTAGGAAACCAAAAATTTGTGTGACTTTCCTCATTGCGATATTCACCTTACGAACAGTGGTCTGGAACCAAGCCCACAGCGTCTCCAAGGTGTGCCCGTAACCATTATTTATCTTGTTGCTCAACTTGCTCCAGCTTTGGCCTTTGGGAGCTCTTTCAGGTTGGCTCCTTTCCCCTTTGACGTGCCTGTGAATGAGTGATCGTCGCTCAGTCATGAACTCTTTGCAACCCCATGGACTGTAGCCTGCCAGGCTCCTTTGTCCATGGAATTCTCCAGACAAGAATACTGGAGCGGGTTGCCATTTCCTTCTCCATCGACATACCCATAGCTTTTTGTTTTTTTGAGCACTTGGTCACTTTCTGGTACTCCACGATATTCCAAGCTCATCTTGTATTTTCTTTGCCCCAGGCATAGAATAAGCCCCTTCTTCAAGAAACCCTAGTTCTTTTCACTGGAGAATGGTATTTAGAAACCAAGATTTGGGTGTTCTGTATACTCATTGCTACTGGAGTGTTAGCCAGTCCTCACTTTATTTATTAAAATATTTTTAAAGTCTAAATTTGAAAATTATACCAAAGAAGTGGCAGGCCAGAAATAGTGCATACCTTGACTTTGGAAATTACAAAGTGAAAATTTCCTACGGCTATATTAAGCCCAGCTTTTGGAAACACACATTCCAATAAAAGTATACATTCATATTTTATTTAAATAATATATACTTTTAAAGATATTTTACATATATATTTCAGTACACAATGAGGATAAAATAGTTTCGGTTATTCAAGTTTGTTTTTGTTTTAAGCTTACCTTAATATTAGCATCCTTATCACTGAGTGAAACAAATGACTTGTTTCTTTTATTTGGGTAGGACTTTTAATCCTTTGTTTCATGTGGGTTGTCGGTAGAAATGAGGAATTATGTTGTTAGGTTTCTCTTGGGAAAATTGACATCAGTTTTAACCCAGTTCACCTATTCATGAGCCTCTTTTCGAAAGTAAGATTTTTTCATATTTGGAGTTTTAGTCTAATTTAGACTTTTTACTTTGGAAATTTAAGCCACAGGGGTAAGTGAATGGTTTCAGCAGCCCAGATATAGTTGATTTGGTGTGTACAGCAGTCCCCCTTATTTGTGGTTTTGCTTTTCACGATTAAGTGTTAAATTATGTGCCACTGTGCTCTGAGTAGCATGATGAAGTCTGCTGCTGTCCTGCTTTGTCCCTCTCCTGGGCATGAGTCATTCCTTTGTCCATCCTTAGTAGGTAGATGTCTTGGTTGTCAGACCAACTGCCCAGACAGAGCTTGTGTTCAGGTAACCCTTATTTTACTTAATAATGGTTCCAAAGCATAATGATGCTGGCAATCTGAATATTCTCCTCCTGTGCCTAACTTGTAAATTAAACTTTATCATATGTAGATGTGTATAGAAAAACAAAACAAAACAAAACCTATGTGGGGTTTGCTACGATCAACATTTCCAGGCATCCACTGGGGTCTTGGAAGGCATCCCCCAAAGATAAGGGAGGGCTATCATTTTTCTCTTTGGTCATCAGACTGGAGCAAGTTTTAAAAGTTGAATTAAACCTTAAATTGGGAGTTAAAGTTAATTTTGAAAAAACATTAACAGCATGTTCAAAATTTAAAAGTGGTTAAGAGTATAATTGCTCTAAAGAATAAGCTGGTTCATTGCTTTAATTCTGTGTTTTTGTTTGTTTTCCTTTGCAGAGAATGTAGCTGGTCACTACATTTCCCCCTTTCATGATATTCCTCTGAAGGTGGACTCTGAAGAGGTATTGTTTTAACTTGTTTGGGGCATGAAAATATATACTTCTAGTATCACCATAAGATGCTTTTTGGAAGCATTTCAAAAAGAAATGTTTTGATTGGCAGTAGAGAAGGGCAGAGGACAATTAGCATCAATTATCTTTGTAACAGGATTATAAGCCCTCTTCATGAATTAGAATTTGGATAAGAAAGGGTTTCTTCCAGGAGGACTTGGGAAGAAAGGAGTGTTAGTAGTCTATGAGGCTTAGAATTTGGTAGTAAATAAAAATTTAAAGTTAAGAATTTGGAAGGTTAACAAGAGGCTTATTTTTAATAAGAATAGTAGTGGTATTAGTAATAATAAGATAGTAACATTTACAGATTATCTTCTGTTTGCTAGCCACCATGTCAATATATGCCATTTTATTTAATCCTTATAAATTGCTGTTATCATCTCCAAGGACACTGGAGCTGAAGCGTCCTTGACTTGGACACTTTGTCTAAAGTCACATAGCTGGTGAGTGGCAGAACAAGGATTTGATTTAGCATTTCTGACCACAGAGTTCATGCTTTTTAACCACTCTACGAGATCGATGCTAGAAAGATATAGTTGGAAAAATGGTAGTCTTTGAATAGCTATTCTTTTAGAACCTAGAATTACATGAGAGGTAGGAGAGTAGAAGGGATATAAGTCAGGTTGGAGGGAAATCTGCTGAAGATGGAACTAAGAGGGGCTCAGAATATTGGAGCATTCCTAGGGCTCTCCTGACTAATTGGCGAGATGGCAGCATTGGTAGTGGATGTTAGTAGTCACCGCAACCTTGGCAGTTCTTTCAGTGAGATCCGAGTAGTTAACTTGCTTATTTCATTGCCACGTTTTTCAGTGACCAGAACTACATTCCAGGATGAGATTCCATGGGGCTGGTTAGTGCGGTTGGGTTTTCCAGAACCGTGGTGGGATCAGTGTGGCGTAGAGGCCAGGGAAAAAGTGGGAAGCTGCTGCAGCTGCAAGTCTGGTTTGACCTTTCCAGTGTTACCTCAGGGGCCGACTCTCAGGTGTCACAGTAAGGTTGTGGAACATGGGAATAGGATGTGCGCTGCCTCCCAGGTCTTCACAGGCTTGGACTGTCTGTAACAGTGATAACGGGGGGCAGTGAGAGCCGAGAGTTACTGAGTACCCCTCGTGCTTAGCCAGGCACTGAGCTCAGAGCTTGACTTGCATTATTTCAGTATGTCCAGGGCTACTGTTACCGTTTTTATTTTGCTAATGAGGTGAAGCGCCTTGCCCATGGTCACAAACCTAGTCTGTTGCGGAAATGAGATTTGAACATAGATGCTGTAACTCCACAGACTGTAATTTTTTTTTTTTTTTTTAGCGTTTCTTCAGGTTTTATTTTAAATAATAGCAGGTGTAAAGTCAAGAAGACAATAGGCAATGGTGACTTGATCCAGTAAGCAAAAGGAAAGGTATTTTATTCTAAACAATTATTTAAAAACACATTTAAAACTATAGTCATTTCCTATAATGTCTATAAAATTTTCCATAAATAATTATCCTAGAGACATCCAAGGAAGAGGACGTTCAGCAGCATCCTCTACAAAGTCTGTATCTTAGCTGCTCTTGTGTAATCCTTCTAGCTCACTACTTCTGAGTAATATTCAGCTACAGGACAAGGAGTCATGTAATCTGGACAGAGAAAGGAACTGGTGAGAGAACATAAAGAACTCTACAGTACTGTGTGTATCTCTGAGTGTGAGTGTGTGTGTGTGTGTGTGTCCATGTCTTGTTTTGGCCAGTGAGCTGTCCAACCTAGGTATCTCACATCTCCCAACCACTCTCTTTGATTTTGGCTTAAAGAGGGTGCATTCATTTATTATTTGTTAATTAATTTATTCATTCGGTAAACAGTTATTGCATGGTTACTATGAGTCAGACAGTATTCCGAGCACTAGAGTTGCAGTGGTGAATAAGGTGAATATAGTTCCTTCTCAGCCAGAGGAGACTAACAACCTGAAAATAAACAAGACAATCAAATACTGTAAGGTGCTGGAAAACTAGCAGAGACTAGCGGAGAGTGACTAGTAGGTGCTGCTTAGCGGGCAGTGGTGTACTGTGACAGAGTTTCTATACCTCATAGCAGTAGCAGTGATAACAATATTATATGGAGGAACTGTGTAGTAGGTCGGGGTATAAGTGGAACAAAGAATGGGCTTCCTACATCCCGCTGAGTAATAATACTCTGCCTTAGGAGGATGGATTCGGGGGAACATGAGCTTTGGGCTTATGAAAAATTGATAACGGCAGAACAAAGTGTAACAGGTTGTGCGAATGAATTCTGGGCCTGTGGAGATCGGTACACACAGTGGCTGTGTAAACAGGCTTCCCTTGTTCCCAGACAGAATGATTAGAGAACTCTTGCACCTTATACTTTGGGTGGTGGTATTTTAGGAAAAGAAATGATGTATCAGGCCTGACTTGGAATAATTGTTTTTCTGTTTGTTTCCTTCATTAGCTGTTTTGGTGTGTAAAAGTTACATGTAACGTGTGAGCATTTGTGAATGGTGTAATTTTTCTCCCCAACCCGCCGCACAATGCTCTTTTAATTTAAAAGTGCTTGATGGAGACTTGGTAATCACACCTTGGTGGAAATCACAGGCAGGAGGTGCAGCCGAGTACTTTCATGGCTTGTTAGGCACACTCCCTGGAGTTTCATTTCAACAATGAAATGACTGTTTTAAGCATGATTACTGGAAACTGCCAGTCTTTCCTTAAAGACTGAACCGAGCCTTTGCTTATTTTGTAAAAACTGGGAAAATATACTTGAAGGAGATTTAGCTTTCCTAATAATTTGTTTTATGGAGCACTTTGATGCTCATGCATTGGGGGTGTAAATGCTGAGAGAAAACTGCGCTGGGCATTTGGTGGATTCTCTGTTGAATCAGGTTTCTGGAAACCTCTGGTGCAATGTTTATATGACAGGCATATTTTTATTGCTGTACGGTCAATACAGCTGTATTCGTTCATGAAATATTAGAGTCAAAAATAGCATCTTTTAAAAATTGAAGTGTAGTTCATTTACAGTGATTCAGGTATATAGCAAAGTGATTCAGTTTTGTATGTATATATATACATATTCCTCTCAGGTTCTTTACCATTATAGGTTATTACAAGATATTGAATATAGTTCCCTGTGCTATACAGCAAGTAGGTCCTTGCTGTTTATCTGTTTTATATCCAGTAGTGTGTATCTATTAATCCCAAATTCCCAATTCATCCCTCCCTGCCTTCCCCTTTGTTAATCATGTTTGTTTTCTATGTGAGTCTATTAATATTTCTGTTTTTATGAATAAGTTCTTCTGTATTATTTTTTTAGATTTCATATATAAATGATAGTTTATAATATTTGTCTTTGTCTCTCATACTTCACTTAGCATGTTACTCTCTATTTCTATCCATGTTGCTGCAAATGACATTATTTCGTTCTTTTTAATAACTAATATTCCATTATATGTATATAAAGCGTCTTCTTTATCCATTCATCTGTCAGTGAACATAGATTGCTTCCATGTCTTGGCTATTATAAATAGTGCTGCTGTGAGCACTGGGATCCAAGTATCTTTTCAAATTAGAGTTTTTGTCTTTCCGGAATATATGCCCAGGAATGGGATTGCTGGATCATTGGTAGCTCTTTTAAGGAATCTCCATGTTGTTCACCAAAACAGCTGCACCAGTTTCCATTCCCACCAGTACTGTCAGAGGGATCCCTTTTCTCCACACCCTCTTCAGCATTTATTATTTGTAGGCTTTATTATGATGGCCATTCTGACCAGTGTGAGATGGTACCTCATTGTATTTTTGAATTGCATTTCTCTAATAACCATCTTTTCTTTTATAGGAAAATGGCATTCCTACAAAAAGAGCACGAAATGATGAATATGAGGTATATCTAAAGGTTTTTATTTGTGTGTATCACTTACATTGTCTTTTAAAGACCTTGATGGTAGTCTGCATTTGTAAAGCGATGCTGAATTATTTTCCCTTGCAGAACTTATGAAAGCATCCTGATGTTTTTCTTCTAGTCTCTCTTTAAGGCAGCTAGGGACGATATTACCATTTTACTTTATTCCCTTATGGTAAAATATATATAACATGACATTTACCGTATTATTTGTTGTACACTTTTTAAGTGTACAGTTCAGCAATATTAAATTCTTTACCATGTTATACAGCCATTACCACTATCCATCTCCAGAACTTTTTAATTTTTTCAAACTGAAACTCTGGACCCATTAAGCAATAGCCCTCCACTCCACATAGCCCTTGGTAACCCCTGTGCTACTTTCTGTTTATGAATCTGACTATTCTAGGATCCAGGAATATATACTATATTCCAACTATTTGCTAAAATAAATGCATTCTAAATCCATCTTTCAAATATATGACTGTCAAACTTTTAATTGTTTTTGACCTAGGACCAGAACATTTGACTGACGTCTGTCTTCCCATTTCTTTCTGTTGATGCCTTTTTATCTTGCCGATTCCAGGAAACATCTCCTGCCTCTTCCTTAGCCTTCTCCTCCCTTCCTAACCTTATTGCCCTCTAGTCTTGTCTGGCTGAAACTTTTGACCCCAGCCTTTGAATACTTCCAAGCATTGCTGTGGGGCTGTTTAATTCCTATCAGCTTTTCCTGCCCCTCCATCTTGTATTTTTCTAAACTGATGTTTGTCCCAATGATCCTAAACCATCTGCACTGGAACTGCTTAGGGCACTTGTTAATATTTCAGATTCCTGGTCCAGCCCATATCTACTAAGTTCATGTGGGCTGGGTAGTCTTCACATCTAACAGGTGATCTGTGCTCAGTCGCTCAGTTGTGTCCGACTCTCTGTGACCCCTGGACTGTAGCCCTCTAGGCTCCTCTGTCCATGGGATTTCTGAGGCAGAAATACTGGAGTGGGTTTCCGTTTCTCTCTCCAGGCACTCTTTCAGGCTTAGAATCCGAACCTTTGTCTCTTGCATCTCCTGCGTTGCCTAGTGGATTCTTTACCACTGAGCCACCTGGAAAGCCCAAAACAAGTGTTCCAGGGCATCCTATGCACTCTGAAGTTTAAGAATCATTGCTCTACATAACGGACAAATAGACATTCAGGGGCTCAAGTCTTTATAGGTTCCTAGAGACTTTGAGTGTTAACCTGAAAACATTTGTTTCAGTGGGAAAAATGTTTACTGAGTCTATATAGTAGAAGTGCCTAGTCAGTCAGCTGTGTCGGAATCTATCTGACCCCGTGGACTGTAGCCGGTGAGGCTTCTCTGGCCATGGGATTCTCCAGGCAAGAATCCTGGAGTGGGTTACCATCCCTCCTCCAAGGGATCTTCCCAACCCAGGTATCAGACCCAGGTCTCCCGCATTGCAGGCAGATTCTTTACCATTGGAGCCACCAGGGAAACCAACTTAAAATTTAATTTTTAGAACATAGTTTGTGTGTTGGTGACTACCTGATTTTTGATTTTTTTTTTTTAATTCTTTTCTATTTCCCCCACCCCTCAGGCCGTAGTAACTACTTTCCTACTCTCTCTCTATGAATTTGGCTTTTTAAAAGTTTTCAGATTCTACCTGTAAGTGGTGCCATGCGGTATTTGTCTTTTTCTGTCTTCTTTCATGGAGCATAATACCTTCCAGGTTCACCCATCCTGTCACCAAGGGCAAGATGTTGTCCTTTCTCATGCTTGGATACTATTGCCTTGTATATATAAAAAATGTATTCATTCATTTGTTGACAG
This sequence comes from Oryx dammah, assembly GCF_014754425.2. Taxonomy (NCBI): domain Eukaryota; kingdom Metazoa; phylum Chordata; class Mammalia; order Artiodactyla; family Bovidae; genus Oryx; species Oryx dammah. The sequence continues at coordinate 19,393,781 of NW_024070187.1, forward strand.
TCACTGAGGTTATTTCTGGGTCTTGGCTATTGTGAGTAATGCTATAACGGGCGTAGGGGTATAAGTATCTCCTCAGTATCCTGTTTTCTTTTTTTTTTTTTTTTGGATATATATACAAAAGTGGGATTGCTGGGTTATGTGGTAGTTCTATTTTCAACTTTTTGAGGAGCCTCCATACTATCTTCCATTGTGGCTGCACCAGTTTACATTTCTACCAACAGTGCACAAGGGTTCCTTTTCTCTACATCCTCACCAGTACTGTTATTTCTTACCTTTTTTCATTCTAATGGGCATGGCCTGGTATCTTATTGTGGCTTCGATTTGCTTTCTTTCCCTTGATGATTGGTAATGTTGACCATCTTTATGTCTTCTTTGGAAAAGTATTTAAGACCTGTGCCCATTTTTTTTTTTTTTTGATGGATTGGTTTTTTGCTATTAAGTTACATGATTTCTTTATGTATTTTGCTTATTAACCCTTTAACACATATATGACTTGCAACTGTTTTCTTCCATTCCATAGGTTGCCTTTTCATTTTGTTAATTGCTATCTTTGCTGTGCAGAGCTTTTACTTGAGTATGTTCCCACTTGGTTATTTTTGCATTTGTTGCCTTTGCTTTAACGTCAAATCCAAGTTTATTGGATATTTTAAGGGTTCGAACGAGGATAGAAGGGTTATTTCTTTTCTTTTTACACCCCAAGAATATAGATAATGCAGTGTTAGAGAATCTGCCTGCCAAGGCAGGAGACACAAGAGACAAGGGTTCCATTCCTGGGGTCGAGAAGATCCCCTGGAGAAGGAAATGGCAACGCACTCCAGTATTCTTGCCTGGGAATTCCCATGGACAGAGGAGCCTGGCGGGCTACAGTCCACGGTGTTGCAGGGTCACACAGCACTGAGCACACACATATAAAATCTACTGACTGCTTTTTCATCCTTTTTTCTTTGTCCTGCAATGAAAATAGAAGGGAAAAAAATAGAAAAAAGAACTGAAGGAAGAGGTAAATGTCCCTAACCCAACATTCCAAATTTGAAACATGTCCCCTTGTGTCTTTGTGATTTTCTAATAAATTTCAGCAGGCCACTTTTGGTTTGTAATTAACATTAATCTTAGAATAAACAGACTAACATTGGCTTTAAAAAATTACAGTTCATGTGCACTTTAGCCCCAGAGAAGAAAAGCAGACTGGAAGTACACTCCTAGTGATCAGGAGTGAATGATAAGGAAGAGTATAGTTTGCAGGCTTAAAATGCAAACCTGATCTATTGTTCTCATGGTATAATTCAAGTCTCTGTGAGGGGGTTTGGTAGGTGTGGTTCTGTAAAAGGATTGGCACTAGCTTTGTCTTCTCTGTCACCTCTGAGTGTTCATCTGCATGCATTTCTTCTCTTATAGCCAGACTTTCAGGGATGAATAAATTATTTGAGCATCTGCCGTTTACTTAGGTTTTTCTTTTTAACAGCTACTTCAGACATAGTTAAACAGGTGCTGGGGTACCTCATGAAAGAGCATAGAAAATGAAACATAACAGCAGGCCTGTATATAAGGCTGCTAAGATAGATATGAGGCATATTTCTCAGGAGCAGTTGTTGAGAGTGCATTCTCAACTTTGTTCTTTATCTCATTATGAGTATACAGTTTTGTCGTGGTAAACTTCCGTCTCATCTAGAAGAACTTAAAAACCATCATTATTTCTGTGGCTTGATTTATATTTAATTGTGTAAATGGCATTCTTTGAGTTAACAGCATTCCTGTTTCACTAAGAAAACCCCAGATATTGTTTAGTAGTGCTTTAAACCAGAGGTTCTCAACTCTGGGTGCATATTAAAATTGCTTAGAGAGCTTTTAAAAATAAGCAATGCCCTGGCTTCACCACAGAACCACTGAATTCAAATATGTAGGAGATGGGGGCTCTAGAAATCTCTTAAAAAAAAAAAAATTCAATTCCAGCTCTCCAGGTGATTTTAGTGTGTGGCATAGTTGAGAATAACTATATTTTATCACTGCTTCTCAAATGATCTGTGGTAAAAGACAGTTTTTTGGTTTATTTCTAATCTTTTGTGAACTGATATTGATACTTGAAAAAATTACAATCAAAATGAACTATTAGAAAAACTTAATTCAGATTCCAAATACTTATTAATAGGTTTGACAGTCATAAAAATTACTTGGTCAAATTGTTATAAATGTTTCTAAAGGAGCCGGTAACAGTCAACTTGCAGCTTAGCCCTGGTCCATGGCCACACATGGATGAAGACTGTTTTAAACCGTTGCTTTGATAAGTTGTTAGACTGATAGCAGAATGGGAAGCAAGCCAACTTTAAGCATAGACTTTCCCCTCTCTTTTTATGAAATAGTTTTGCCTGTTTGTTTTTTGGCTGCACTAGGCCTTCTGCTGTGGCTCGGGCTCTCTCTAGCTGCAGCGAGCAAGGCCTCCTCTCTAGTCGAGGCGCTCAGGCTTCTCATCATGGTGGCTCCTTTCGTTGTGGAGCACAGGCTTTAGGGAGCATGGGCTTCGGTAGCTGCGGATCCTGGGCTCCAGAGCACAGGCTCAGGAGTTGTGGCACCCGGGCTCAGTAGTGGTGGTGCATGGGCCTATTTGCTCCTTGGTATATGAGATCTTCCCAGCCTAGGGATCAAATCCATGTCTCTTGCATTGGCAGGCAGATTCTTTACCACTGAACCACCAGGGAATCCCTAAGGCTTTTTCTTTGTAAGGCCATTACTGTAGAAAATTATTTCTAGTCACCAGTGATCTAGAGTTTCCTTTGTTAAGTACTCTACAAGTTCAGAAATGGTAAAAAGAAGCAGTGGTTCTTTTGTAACTTTAGGGAATCCAAGATCACTAGATTTTAGTAAGCTAAGCTTTGTAACTCCTTGTAAGCTTTATAACTACCTATACTGATGGCCTCAATTTTACATTATGATAGAAAAAACTTGGATTTAAATATTTTTTATGATTTTAAAAATATTTACTTCTTCTCTGTGTATTTTCATTTAAAGCATGTAATTGATCTTCACAACCTTGTGTGGGATGAGGACAGAGATTATCAGACTGACTTTGCAGACTGGAAAAGTGAGACATTCAGCACTCACTTTTGTTTTAGTTGGAAAGTAATTGAAACACGTTTCTTGGCTCCATTCTGATTCTGTCCCTACCTCGAAAAGGTATTTCCAGAAATGTAGCAACTTCTAACACCATGCAGTAGTGGTCAAGTAACATAATCAGGCTTAAATTCTGTTATATTTTAACCAACTTCTTCTCTAATTTTTCAGTAGGAATTTAAGGCATAGGTAGACATATGATGCAGATTTTTTACATTTTTTATAGGAAAAAAATAAAACATTCTCATGCAGGAGATAAGTGAAAAAATAAAAGATGACAACATTAAAAAAATGTTTTCTTTGTTGTTTTTTTAAATCGCAGAATGTGTTTAACATGGTTGTGGAAGTACCTCGGTGGACAAATGCTAAAATGGAGGTATGAAATATCCTATTAGCATCAAAGAGAATAATTAATAATGATATAAAATTTTGTTTCAAGTTGTTTGTCATAATATTTTGAATTTGGGATGGTTGACAAGTTTCTTTATAATGGACAATGGAAAATATTCTTGTAAACTTACTTTGAATCTATTTTCAAAAAAGAAAATATTATTCCAAGCTGAATTTACACTTTAAAGAGAATATATTCTTTTTTGCCTCTCTATTTTGTTATACACGTATTTATTTAATTCTCCTTGACTCTTGTGTCTTTGAAAATAGCAAATACTTTTAGGTTTTCTTAAATAGGTTCTGAGATGTATTTTGTTCATAGACACAATTGCAGCGTATTTGGGGCTGACAATTTTGGTTCCTAAGGACTTAATTCTTTTTTAGATTAAATTTTACTCTATGAGGAGTTAAAAGTGTTTTTCTGGCCAACTCTTGATTCCTGAGTACTTTCTAAGAGCATCTGCTATTCCCCTGGTTAGTTTTTTAAATTAATAATTTTTTCTTGATTTTTCTTGATAGCTGTGAACCTATCAAGAACTTCCCTTTTGCTTTTCAGAATTTTATTGTTCATCTTCAGTTACGTAAGGTCCCTATTTCTGAGTGAAATTTAATTTATGGTACTTTGTTTAGTTATCTAAGTCTTCTGTAACTTTGGATGTGAAGGTAGGTATTATTTTAAATGTTTAAGTTAAGATAGTTTTATCAGTATATGTTTTACAGATTCTATATTTGGAGAATTATTTCTGTAAATATAAAATAGTAGGTTTTTTGGTTAATATTTTAATAGGAAAAAGTAGTTAGATTCTTCTTTTGCTCTTCTTGCTTTTGGTGCAATGTTTTATTGTTCTTGGCTACTCTCTACTCACTTGGGTGTAGGATCAAGAACCTATGAGATCTTGCCTAATTTAAGCAGTGTTTATTCATTCAAACATGGCTTCAATTATTTTTTGTTTACTTTTGTAGGATACTTTTTTTTTTTGGCATGGCAATTTGAATATGTTTGATTGCAAGGTAACTTTGAAATGAAATCACTTAGTGAAAAATCTTTATTATAAGATTGATGGTAAAAAACCCAAGTAGTAACAAAAAGCAAGTTGATTAATCCTTATCTTCTTGCCATTTCAATAATATTTATTATTTGTGTTAAAAATAATGAGTTCATACGTAATAGAGTGCCAAAATATATTATCTGACATTTCCTTTCCAGTTTAATACAAAACAGTAAATTAGAAATAAGAACCAGCTTAACTTATTTTTAAAGTGATCTTCATCAATAAGTTGGAATACAAATATTTAGTCTGATAATGGCAGATTTAAAAATCCTGTTTGAATATAGGATTAACCGTTTCTTATGTCCCACACCCCTTTTCTCCCACAATCTGCTTAGATTGCCACGAAGGAACCATTGAATCCCATTAAACAAGATGTAAAGGATGGCAAGCTTCGCTATGTGGCAAATATCTTTCCTCACAAAGGTTATATATGGAATTATGGTGCCCTCCCTCAGGTAACATTTTTGTTATAATGGTAAAACTTCTCTCTTCTGAAAAAATTGCCTTGTAAATCCTGTGAACTACTTAAATTTAAATTGAGGACATGTCAGTGTGAGAGATTTGTAAATTTAAAATTTTTTTAATGTGGAATTTTATCATATCAATAAATTTTTTTTCAAACTCTATATATGTCTGTACTTAGATTCTCAGAGTTAGATATTTAGAATACTCATATTTGGCATTTTGAACATATTTCTTTTTCTGGGCTTGGCTATTAAGAGTCAGTAGAAAATATTTTATCTCCTTCATCTGTAGTCATTTTTTTGGATATGACAATTTATGCTTTTATATACATTCATACATGAAGCATGAATTTTATTTTTTAAACTTTAACAGATGAACCTATTAAATTGTTACCTCTTTCAGTACTCATTGTGAATTGAATAAGAGAACTTAATTATATACTATTAAGAATTTATGATTTTTCAGTAGGAAGCAATGAAAACAATGGCTAAGTGATGGTAAAGCAGCATTCCTATTAGAGAGTAACACTTACTATTTGCTTTTCTTCTTTTTTTCTCCTTTTTTGTTTTTTTCTCATGTTTCCTCATTCCTAGGAAATGGTAGCTCCTTCCAGATAACTTAGTGAGTAAAACTCAGAATATGCAGAATCAGAAGTCTAGGTTTGGAGACATAGAAAAGCATCTGCCTTTATGTTTATAAAAACCTTTAGAGCATCTGTCTATCTGGATATTTTTATATTTTAATTTTGTTTATTAATTTTAATATTTTGTGTGAGATTCCAGGATGCTGTTTGGGAAATATCTGAGAAAAGGGGTTCTTGTTTTATCTAACTCAAAAAAAAAAAAAAAAAAAAAAAACCCAACTGCCCATGTAGAATAAACAGTTACAGGAAAAGAAAAAAGAAAATTATTTTCTAAAGAGTCAGACTGCCTTTGATGGCACTTAGACCACCCACATGGATACATTCTTGGTTAAAACAGGCGCTTCTAAAATGGTGTGCTAAGAATGAGGATGTTTGTTGAAACTAAGACCACAGGATTTCTGACTTCCCAGGTGCCTAAGTAGACCTTCTGTTTGACTGGGCAGTGAAAGGGTGAGAACCTTTTTGTTAAGCTTAGGGGATTCTGTCTGCAGAAGATGGAGAGATGAGGAGAGGGCCTAACAAGCCACTGAATTAAAGGAAGACAAAAATAGACCTTTGGAAAGTAGAGTAGTTGTTATTTAATTGATCAGTCATGTCCAGCTCTTTGCGACCCCACAGACTATAGCCCTCCAGGCTCCTCTGTCCATGGGATTCCCCAGGAAAAAATACTGGAGTGGGTTACCATTTCCTTCTTCAGGGAAAAAGTAGAGTAAGCAGAGGATAAACTAAAGTTCATCTATTTGTTTATTTCATTAAACATTTATTAAGGATTTATGTGCTAGACTGTATTTAGGTATTGGGTAGACAAAGAAAAATGAGATATAAATATCAGATCAGTACAGCATAAGTGAGGACTTCCCCGGTGGCTCAGATGGTAAAGCGTCTGTCTACAATGCGGGAGACCCGGGTTCGATCCCTGGGTCGGGAAGATCCCCTGGGGAAGGAAATGGCAATCCACTGCAGTAGTATTGCCTGGAAAATCCCATGGACAGAGGAGCCTGGTAGGCTACAGTCCATGGGGTCACAGAGAGTCGGACATGACTGAGCGACTTCACTTTAATTTCACAGCATAAGTGACTAAGAATGTTGATTTTAGAGCCAGCTTGCCACCTACTAGTAATGTGACTAGCAAGTTCTTTTGTTTTTCTAGACCTCACTTTCTTCATCTGTAACAGAGAGATGATAAGATACTGTACGTGGTCCTGTTGAAGTTAAATGAGTTATTGCATGTTCATGTTAGAATAATGCCTAATGGATAGTGATCACATTGTTGTTACCACTGATAACTTTTACTATTATATGGTCTTTTTTTTAAAAAGCATTTATAGTCTCCTGGAGGTGGGATGATCAACAACTAAATTAGTGGCTACAGTGGAGCATGATAGATTCTAATTAACTCGTCTTTTGTAATTCGTCTATTTAAAGTCCTGATGTCTTTTGAATTCCTCTGGATGTATTTGAATGTTCAAGGTGCTCTTACATGCTATTATATTAGGCTGTAAGGTGCAATAGTTCTTCAGCTAGAGCAGAAATTAGATTCTTAACCTTGGTTCTTAATGTCCCCTGCATTCACCACTGCCTCCTGAAATTTCATACTCCACCTAGTATCCAAAAATACCATTTTTGTCCATATGAGAACATTTTAATGGCTTCCTATTGCTGAGAGGATAGAATGAAACCTTCCTAACATAGCTCCTCAACCCTTCATGGCCTGGCTGTACTTCTCCAGCCGTGTTCTGCAGCCGTTGTCCTCCTCATTTCCCCCCCAACCACGGCAGCATCTTCAGTGTCTCCAGTTTCCCTTGTCATTTTCACACCAGCTCTTCCTTCACAGAGCTGCTCATTTCTTCAGGACCCATTGTTTGAGTACCTGATGTTTGCCAAACCATGTTCTAAGTACTGGAGGTAGAGCAGTGATAACAGTGACAAAAATTCTTACAGAACTTTTATTCTAAGAGACAGAGACACACACAAAAATGTAAGAATGTATAGGATGTCAGATGGTGGTAAGTGTGTTGGAGAATAATCAAACAGGAAATGGGTCTAGGGTGTGTTGGAATTGTTGCAGTTGGGAGGAAGACCTCAGTGAGGAGCTATTTTCTAAGAGGAGACCAGGAGAAAGAGGGTGGCATCTTAGGAAGTGCGTGCCATCCCAGGCCATTTAGAGGAACTCATCAAGAAACATGAGGTATAAAAATCTAGAGGCGGAAGGAAGGCTCGTGTGTCTGAGTAGCAGAAAAGAGGCCACTGTGAATAGGATGGAAGTGAGGAAGAGGAAATAGACCTGTATTCTCTCTGCCATTTTTAACCAGAGATCCTAACTCTTTTTAAACCTAAACTGATGTTGTTGTTGTTGTTGGCGGTGGTGGTGGTGGGGTGTGTGTGTGTGTGTGGGTATGGGGGTGTGTGTGTGAGTCCTCAGCAGAAAAATGTACCATAGATTGCACAGAAGATAAACACAAAGCAAAAATATCTACAGATTCATGTTTATATAAAGTTGAAATTAAGCCAGTTGTTTATGGACAAGGTAATGTACCCAACTGTCTGAGCAGTGAAGAACTCACCTGCTGATGCGGGAGATGCGGGTTTGATCCCTGCGTGGCAAAGAGCCCCTGGAGAAGGAAATGGAAACCCACTGTAGTATTCTTTCTGAAATTTCATAGAAATTTCATGGACAGAGGAGCCTGGTAGGCTGTCACAAAAGAGTCATACACAACTTAGTGACTAAATAACAACAAATGTACCCAATATTTTTTTTGCTTCCTTGTCAACATTAAGACAGAGTGAGCCTGTTAAATTGAAAGCCAGCCCCTGGCCCATTTGGTTTTGATCTCATGTCCAGCTTCTCCTCCTGCTCCTGCTCCCTAACCCCAACCCTGACCTCCTCATGATTCCTCTGAGGCTCTAGGCATTCTCCGGCCTCAGGCTCTCGCACTCCGTGTGTCCCCTGCTCGGGACATGTTTTCCCAGTGTACACACGCCCTCCTTCCTTCATTGTGCTCATCAGTTGCCTCCCTGCTGATGTCTGCCTCTAACACCCTTCACTGTTTTAGCCCCATGTACTCCCATCGTTCTTCCTTACTTCTTTTTTTCCTTTTCCGTTAACACCTGTCAGCTTCTGACATGCTGCATAATTTGTGGTGGTTTAGTTGCTAAGTCATGTCCGACTCTTGAGACCTCACGGACTGTATGTAGCCCACCAGGCTCCTCTGTCTGTGGGCTTCTCCAGGCAAGAATACTGGAGTGGGTTGCCATTTCCTTCTCCAATATATAACGTAGTTGTTAAGTTTATCGTAGATGTGTTCTAGTTAGAATGTAGTCTCGTGAGGGCAGGGATTCTGTTTGTTTTGTTAGCTGTTGTCTTTCACCTGCCCTGTTTAGTGTCTGGCACTGAGGTAGGTGATCAGTAAATATTTGGGGGATAAGGGAATCCATAAATGCATGGTGTGTATTGCATATGGTTCATAGGCATGTGTGGGTATTGGATTTTGCTGTTCTCTTGTGATATATCTTGTAACGGTGGGAAATTTGTTCAGAGCAGTTACCAAGCCAAGCATGCTTGGAAGAACATTTAAGCAGCAGAATACTGTTTAAGTAGAAGCCTCTCCATTTAGTCGTCAGTGTGCTCTTGTTATTTCAGACCTTCATCTGCCTAGACTGTGTAACCCTACTAATAACTTCTCCTGCACTGGCTGTGATGACTTCCTCAAAGTTAGAGTTTGGACTAGGCAAAAATCATCTTTGTTTGTCTTCCCCTAATTGTTCATATTTCCCACATACTATTCAAGTGTTGTAACTTTCTGTGTAAATATATAGAAGACTCATCTGAATAATGTTAAAGGACTAGAATCACTAACTTCAAAATTTCTTCAGTCTTACTGGTATCAGTTCAGTTCAGTTCAGTCGCTCAGTCATGTCCCATCTTTGCGACCCCATGAATTGTAGCACGCCAGGCCTCCCTGTCCATCACCAACTCCCGGAGTTCACTCAGACTCACGTCCATTGAGTCCGTGATCCCATCCAGCCATCGCATCCTCTGTCATCTCCTCTTCCTGCCCCCAATCCCTCCCAGCATCAGGGTCTTTTCCAATGAGTCAACTCTTCGCATGAGGTGGACAAAGTACTGGAGTTTCAGCTTTAGCATCATTCCTTCCAAAGAAATCCCAGCGCTGATCTCCTTCAGAATGGACTGGTTGGATCTCCTTGCAGTCCAAGGGACTCTCAAGAGTCTTCTCCAACACCACAGTTCAAAAGCATCAATTCTTCGGCACTCAGCTTTCTTCACAGTATCATTGTGTTATTATTTTGAACTTCATTATAATTTGGTTCATTGACCCCAAGTTTCATTTAGTACTAGTTCTTAGCTTTATAACCTGGAACCAGTGACTAAATGTAACCAGGCCCATTTGTTCATCTGTGTTGTCCTGCCATCTACCCCACAAGGTTATTGTGGAATTCCATGAGATGACCAAAAACAAGGTTAACCCCTCAATGAGTGTTTGGTGGTATTATCTCAATGATGACACTGTTGCCACTGATATTAGCTGCTACTAGTGAAACAGCTTTTGCTCCAAATTGAAGCTGGTGAAGTACAGGTAGAGGTTGAGCAGATCTCACTTGACTTGGAGATAGGCATTCTGATTGATCAGGAAATAGTACTCAAGAAGTCTGTATACTCAGTTCTGTACCATTCAGTGATATTTTGGAGAGATTGAAGGACCAGAGCATGGTGCTTACTGATGTACTGGTTAATATTTATAAGATTGTAAGGTAGCAATCTCAGATACCTGCATGAGGATGAGTAGATTTGTTTTAGGTTAGATCAGTGATCTGTGTATATTTAGTTTTTCTCATAGCTTTATAGCTATGCTTTGTATTAGTTGAACATTATTTGTGTTCCTCTTGAGAGATTTTGAAACTTTTTTTAAGCTTTTCATGAATCTGTGCTAAAATTTTTCTGTGTACATAATATGTATACATATATACTACTAGGTATATGCCTATAAGTCAAATTGCTAAGTTCTGAGTTACATTCCTGTTTATTTTACTAAATTGTAAAATATTCCCAAATTGTAAAGGTATTCCCAAATTGTTTACTAAAGAAGTTGTAACAATATGCACTCCTACCAGTAATAGCGTTTCAGGCTTCTTACATAATTATGAGTATTTAATGTTATCAGATTTTAAAAGTTTTTGAAATAGCCACTCATTTTGGTTTTAATTTGTATTTCTCTGATCAGATTGGTTATCTTTTCATATATTTATAAGTCATTCATGTTTCCTCTTAGAATCACCTGTTCCTGACTTTGGCCCATTTTGTATTGTGTTGCTTTTTCTTACTTAGTTGTAGAAGTTATTTCTAAAGTCTGGATGCTAGCTAGCCTTTGTCAATTTTGTGAAACAAATATTAAGATTAGGGATTTCATCTTCTGGATATTTCTTTGCTAGCTTGACTGCTTTTCAAGTAGTTTCCCTGCCTAGTTTTAAGCCTAGACACTTAAAACTCCACTAGAGGGTGTAATTAAAGTTTTAAATTTGTCAGGATTTCTTCTGATGATTGCTTGAAATTATACTGTATTTTCAAGGTGAGTTAGAAATCATTTAGTATGACTTTCTTTTTGTAGTAAAAAACCAAGCCCTGAAGATACGGAGCACTAAATGCGGAACTGGAAATAGAGAGAACCAGTACGGCATTTTTTCTGATGAGGGAGATCATGAAGAACTGGCCCTAAAATTGACAGTGTTATTATAGGTTAAGAATTTTGCCTGTATGTATTTATTTCCTCAATAGGAAGAACTAAATTGATAGGTGAAGTGAAGTGAAGTGAAGTTGCTCAGTCATGTCCGACTCTTTGCGGCCCCATGGACTGTAACCCACCAGGCTCCTCTGTCCATGAGATTTTCCAGGCAAGAGCACTGGAGCGGGTTGCCATTTCCTTCTCCAGGGGATCTTCCCGACCCAGGTATCGAACTTGGGTCTTCTGCATTGCAGGCAGATGCTTTACCCTCTAAGCCACCAGGGAAGTCCTTATTGATAGGTAAAAAATGCAATTGGAGTTTCTGAAGAGAATGAAGACAGTTTTTGTGTCAATACGAAGTAAGACTTTTGTAGAAAAATTAACTCTGACCACAGTGGGTTATTTCATTAATTTGTGAGCTTCCTGGTTACTGGTAGTATTTATGCAGATTATGAATGACCACTAACAATCATAGAATTCAGAGATGTATCTAGCAATTGTCTTATTGAAGACCTTCTTTTTATAGGTGAGGATACTGAGGTCTGAATGTTTTGGCCCAGGTAGTTTGTGGCTAAAATAGGACTAGAATCTAGGTATTGTCCTTCAGGCTAGAGTGACTTCTAGCTTATCACATTTGCTCCCTTCTGAGAATGAGAATGAGGTTAAGGAAGGTTCGGGAAAGGATTCCTGCCTTAGAAAGGAGGAACCTCCCAGATATTTTATGATTCTGCCTCTGGGTTTTCTAATTCCACTTTACTTTACTTCCTTCATGGTTTCTCCAGCACAGTAAGATTAAATCTGTAGCATTTGTGACAGATGCTGCTGCTGCTAAGTCGCTTCAGTCGCTTCAGTCGTGTCCGACTCTGTGCGACCCCAGAGACGGCAGCCCACCAGGTTCCCCCGTCCCTGGGATTCTCCAGGCAAGAACACTGGAGTGGGTTCCCATTTCCTTCTCCAATGCATGAAAGTGAAAAGTGAAAGGAAAGTCGCTCAGTCATGTCCGACTCTTAGCGACCCCATGGACCGCAGCCCTCCAGGCTCCTCCGTCCATGGGATTTTCCAGGCAAGAGTATTGAAGTGGGGTGCCATTGCCTTCTCCGTGACAGATGCTACACTACTTTTTAACATGGTGTTCTTTAGGGTATTGAGTATGTCTTGTTCACTTCTGTTCCTAACTCCTGGCCCAGAGTAGATTATCAATAAATATTAACTCAGTGAATGGATGCCTGGTAATAGAAAATGAGAAGCAGTAAGGGCAACAGTAGGAAAATACACGTAAGAGATTCTGAGAGTAAGAGAAGGAGTTTAAAGGAAGAGAATCATGAATAAAGTTATATCTGAAAGTAATTGCAATTCAGTTACCGTACTAAAATTTAGGCTTTGTAACATAATGATTAATAGCAAGTGTTCTCATCCTGTTGCCTCCATTTAGAATCTGAGTGTGGACAAGTTTAAACTCTGTGCTTCAGTTCACTTATCTGTACAATGGGGTTAATAGTTGGCACACTCTTCCTGGTATACATGTATGTCTGTGTGTGTATGTATCACTTAGGTTAGCTCTCACCTGTAACCAATATGTAAGGTTAACAATTGTGTTTACTATTCTTATATTAATTATGTTAGTATTTGAGGGTAATGAAATGTAGTTAGATTTACTGTGAATGTAATTAGACTGAATGTAGTTAGATTTACTGTGGGGTTTTTTTTTTTTTGGTATAGTAAGTTAGCTTATTCCTGAATATGCTATAATTAGAATCAGAAAGAAAACATTAGAGTTTATCTATAGGGGTGGGAGGAGAAGGGGACGACCTAAGATGAGATGGCTGGATGGCATCACGGACTCGATGGACATGAGTCTGAGTGAACTCCGGGAGTTGGTGATGGACAGGGAGGCCTGGTGTGCTGCGATTCATGGGGTTGCAAAGAGTCGGACACAACTGAAAGACTGAACTGAACTGAACTGATAGGGTTTAGCTCTAAGTAGCATTCCTTTTAAATTATCTGTGTAAAATTAGAGGAGCCAGGCTTAGATAATCTGAAATTCTAGATAAGATTCTTGAGATGATGTTCTCTGCATATCTTATAAATCTGAGAGGATTAATTTAAGGGAACTTCTACAGTTCTATTCAGAATCAGCTAATTATGAGGGTTTTGAGGAAGGATGGTGCATAAGGGATCTTTAAACTTGATAATAAATTTCTGTTATGCTGTTCATTTATAAAAATGCCCATGTATATAGTTTGTAGGCAACAAGGTATAATTTCTTCAGAAAACTAAAGAGTTGACATCTTTTCATGCTTTTGTCAAATTCTTGAGATTTGATGATAAGGTGGAGGATCTTTTAAATGGAATGAAATGAGACAAAAATGAATTTTTCTTTCCTTTGGTAGATACTCTCTTGTTCTTTAGTTTATGAAGGAAAAACTGGGTTTGTTCTATTAGAAGTCATTTAAAGTATAGGAGGTTTATTTTCAAACCTGGAAAGCAAGACCCAATGCTGTTAACATGTCAAAGAAAGCAAAAATGGAAGCAGCAATTCAGACATTCTGTAGAAACAAGGGCAACAACAACAGGAACATCTGAACTGAAGCTCCAAATAAAAGTGAGCATGAATTTAGACAAGGACTAAACTTGGAAGAAGAGTGTGTTTGGAAATACCACCCACTTTCAGATGTGATTATACAGACAAATGAGAGACAGATGGGAGGAAATAGTATAAATCTGTTTTAATTATTATGATACTTAAGAATGTACTGCCATGTTGGCACTGAGCCTATTTAATTTCTGAGAATTTTTTCCTTGGATTATGACTATCTGTAAAACTTCATGATAATGTGGAGAGATTGTAGAGAGTATTAACCTATATTCCACCCCTACTTCTGTTTTTTAGACTTGGGAAGATCCCCATCGAAAAGATAAGAGCACAGACTGCTGTGGAGATAATGATCCTATCGATGTTTGTGAAATAGGCTCAAAGGTTTGTTTCATAGAATGTTGTTCTAACATATGTTCTACTTTAGTCATGCCGTAAAATTTCAGTTCTTTTCAGAAGGCACCAATTCTTCAACTCTTCAAAGTTCTTGCCTGTTTATCCCTCTCATAAGTGACGTGAAGTCACTCAGTCATGACCTACTCTTTGCGACCCCATGGACTGTAGCCTACCAGGCTCCTCAGTCCATGGAATTTTCCAGGCAAGAGTACTGGAGTGGATTGCCATTTCCTTCTCCAGGGGATCTTCCCCACCCAGGGATTGAACCCGGGTCTCCCGCATTGCGGGCAGACGCTTTACCATCTGAGCCACCAGTCCTTTTTTGTATCTTTACTTCCTTCTCTTAAACTACGGGTTGGTAAACCCTAGCCCATGGCTAGTCAAATCCAGCTTGCCACCAGTTTTTATAAAGAACACAGCTCCGGCCTTTCATTTACATATTGTCTGCGTGCTTTTGCACCACCACTGCAGTTGAGGAGGTTGGAAGAGATGCTACAGTCCGTGAAGTCTCAAGTATTTGCTGTCTGTCCTCTTACAGAATGAGTTTGCTGAATCCTGCTTCGTCGTCCTTGCCCATTATCCAGGCAGGATGTTCAACATTGATGAGAACTAGCTGGTACTTTTTTTCCATGCCTGCTTCCAGGTTACTGGGGACAAGCAAAACTTCCACTCTCTTAGGTTACTACTACCCGCAGAATTCTGTGTGTCTTCACTCACATTCTTTCTCCTGTTTTCTGCTGCCTTTATCGCCGGTATTTATTGTTCTCTGTTAAACTCCTTGTACTTGGTTCTCACTCTCAGTAGAGCATGTTGTCTTTAATTTTACAGAGCTCCTAGAAACCCACAGATAAGTGTCCCTTTACTCTCCCCTTTAGGCTCTCTAACAGATGTGCCAGCAAATATTCCTCCTTCCCTTCCCCTGGGTTCTCAGTCCTGTCCCTTCCTGCCATTTGAATGACACTGTTTTCTTGACTCTTCTCTGTCCTGTATTTACAACTGCCCTTTCTTTATTAGGGGCTTCCCTGATAGCTCAGGTGGTAAAGAATCCGCCTGCAATGTGGGAGACCTGGGTTCAGTCCCTGGGTTGGGAAGATCCCCTGGAGAAGGGAAAGGCTACCCACTCTAGTATTCTGGCCTGGAGAATTCAGGGCATATACAGTCCATGGGGTCGCAAAGAGTCGGACACAACTAAGTGGCTTTCACTTTCACTTCTCTTTATTGACTTCCTTCCATATTCCCTTTCATAAGAAGACTTGTAAAATGAGCAAACACTCATCTCTATCTCCTCCTTCCCACTTAATCTTCAATCAGTTTAAAATTGTTTTCATCCCCCCATTATTTCAATGAAACTGCTCTTACAAAGGTCATCGGTAGCTTTCTTTTAACCAAATCTAACCTGCCCATTTCATATGTATTGTATAACTTGAATTTACCTTGGAATTTTATGCCTTTAACCTCATCTTCCTTCTTCTATCAGTCTCTTTGCTTGGCTTCAGTTGTATCAGAGTGACTTGAATATCCTCTGATTCCTCCTTGGTTTCTTTTGCAGGCTGCTTTTCTTCTGCCTGCTCCTTAAGCATTGCTTAGCTTGAGAGTTATGCCATTGTTCAGCTCTTTTTCTCAGGTGAGGACTCCCTTGGTGATCCAGTCCCAACCGTTAGTGGTTTTGCTCTCAAATTACTATCTCCAACTCAGACCCACATTCTCAGCTATCTGCATTTACACTTGACTGTCTCCCAGGCATCTCACTCTTGTGTCCAAGACTGAATTCCTCGTTTCCTCCTCTCCGCATTACTCCTCTCAGTGAAGGACACCTATCCTCCTTCCCTCCTCGCCTCTGGATTCTTGAGATAGAAACTGAGAAATCTTACAGATCACCCTTTACTTCTCTTCATCCCATTAGTCTTGAAGTACTGACTCTGTGACCTAAACAGCCTTTAAATCTCCCTTTTGTATTATCACTGGAGCTAGCTTTGTCTAGGCCTCAGTTATATTGCACTTGAATTATTCCTGCCACGGCCCAGTTTCCTTGCTGAGTCTTATTTTCCCTACCATTATTCATAGCAGACTGTTCTCCTGCTGTGTCCTTGTTTAGGCCTTGTCCTCTGCTTCCTGACTTTCTATCCCACCGCTCCTTGTTTGCACGCTGCCCTGTAGCTGTACTGTACTTTAATTCCCGTAACGTGTTTGCCCTCGTTCAATATAGGCCTTCACACAAACCGTTCCCTCTGCAGAATGGAACACTCTTCTTCCTTCACTTTGTCTTACTTCCCCCTTCTTTTTGCTGTACATCCTCCTGCTCATCCTTTGATCTCAGCTCTAGTATCACTTCTTCTCGGAAATCTCCCTTTACCCACCATAGACTAACATACCAGCTCTTTGGTCTGTGCTTCCTTAGTACTAACTGTCTGTGTTGTTTGCCTCATTGTCTCCTCTCAGATGGCTGTGAGCTCTCGGAAGAGAAGACCCACCATTGCAGTGTTTAATTCAGTGTCTGGCACAGAGCATGTGCCTAATGAAAGACATACCAAGTGTGGTCACTGCTTGAGCTGTGTTCTTCTAACCAAGATCAAATCAGTTATCTCTGGAAGTTCATATTAGCACTTTTAGGCGTCCAGACTGTTGTTTTAGTAAATAGTTCCCTCTGATTCTTCGTTGCTTGTTTATGTGCTGTGATGCTTTGTTACTCTCTTCTTTCCTCTTTCTCCTCTTCTTCCTTTTTCTCCTTTTTTACTCCTGTTTCCTCCTCTTCATCCTCTTAGATTTTCTGCGCCTTCTTTTGCTTTTTTTTCTTCTGTTTTTCCACTTCTTTTTTTTTCCTTATACTCTTCTGTCTGCCCTCTCCCTCCCTCTTCTCTTCCTTCCTCCATCCCCCCTTTCTCCTTTCCTGCAGAAGACATCTGCATCCAATCTTCCTTTCTAGTTTTATACCCAGATAAGGACAGACAGGGACTAGAGTTCATTTGTGTGTGTCACTCTATAATTCTTCTGTCTCTCCAGCAGAAAAATGGCCAGATTGTTTGCTTTAGTTCAGATTAAGCTAAAGTTGAGAAATTTTTTTGGACATTTTCTCTCCAGAGGGATAGTAAAGGATATATAAAATGCATAGATTAGAAGGAAGAATATAACTATTTTAATGAGTACCTCCTCTCTTCTATCTTATAATTGATGGTCTATTACTTTGGTCATTTTCCTGTATCTTCTTTTGTGATAAGAAGAGTCACTAAATTAAGTAACATTACATTGATAGAAAGGTTATATAGTAGAAAACGCTTCTTCTTTTGTTGAAAATTTATTTTATTGAGATGTAGTTGATTTACAGTATTGTGTTAATTTCCTCTTGGAGCAAAGTGATTCAGTTTTATATATGTGTGTGTGACACACACACACACACACACACATTCTTTTTCATATTTTTTCCTTTATGGTTTGTCACAGGATATTGAATATAGTTCCCTGTGCTATATAGTGACACCTTGTTGTTTATTCATTGTATAGGATAATTTGCATCTGTTGATCCCAGAATTCCTCTGCAGGAGACTCGGGTTTGATCCCTGGGTAGGGAAGATCCCCTGGAGGAGGGCATGACAACCTACTGTAGTATTCTCGCCTGGAGAATCCTATGGACAGAGAAGCCTGGTGGGCTATAGTCAATGGGATTGCAAAGAGCTTGACATAACTGAAGTGACTTAGCACGCATGCACACATAGGAGAAATTGTATGGTATTTGTCTCTTTCTGACTTAACTTTATTTAGTATGATCATCTCTATGTCCATCCATGTTATTGCAGATGGCATTATTTCATTCTTTTTATGGCTGAGTAATAGTCCATTGTATATATGTACCACATCTTCTTTATCCATTCATCCATCAGTGGACATTTAGGTTTTCTATGTCTGGCTGTTGTGAATAGTGCTATGAATATAGGGGTGCATGTATTTTTTTGTGTGAATTATAGCTTTGTCTGGATATATGCCCAGGATTGGGATTGCTGGATTATATGGCAATTCTATTTTCAGTTTTTTGTGAAACCTCCATAGTGGCTGTACCGATTTACATTCCCACCAACAGTGTAGGGGGTTTCCTAGAAAACTGTTACTCTGAAGGTATAATCCTTGGGGCCACTTGGCTCGTATAAGATGCAGGTTGTTAATTTAAATTCCTATGCAGATATATAGTGTATGAAAAGATTAAATGAAAATATCTTATTTTCACTGATGTAAAAATTTGACAGTGAACCTGTAATTAATGAGATTTTAACTGAAAATCATGAAAATCTATATAACTGATACATTGATTTATTATCACTAATTAGTTATTGACTAAACAAAGGGATCTTAAAAAGCTTGATGTACAGGCTTTTAAACCTTGTCAAAGTCATTAAATATCTAAAATAAAATTAAAGGTCTTAAATGTAAGTTATTTTTTTAAAGTGTACATAGTTCATCTTGAAAGCATGCCTTTGTATTTTACATAGAATACTTGGTACATAGTAGGTGTTTAGTTCCTTACTCCTGGGAAATATGTGGGCTGTTGTTGTTCAGTCACTAAGTGTGTCTGCCTCTTTGCAACCCCATTAGATGACCGCATTCCAGGCTTCCCTGTCCTTCAGTATCTCCTGGAGTTTGCCAAATTCATGTCTATTGAGTTGGTGATGCTGTCTAACCTTGTCATCCTCTGTGGCTCCCTTCTCCTTTTGCCTTCCATCTTTTCCAACATCAGGGTCTTTCCAGTGAGTCACCTCTTTGTATCCAGTGGCCAAAGTATTGGAGCTTCAGCTTCAGCATCAGTCCTTCCAGTGAATATTCAGGGTTGATTTCCTTTAGAATTGACTGGCTTGATCTCCTTGCAGTCCAATGTATATATTATTATACTATATGTGTCTATGCATATACATATGCATATAACCAGAGAATATAGCAACGTTGTACCTGGACTCGTGATATATGGAAACTGTGTGATAATAAATTTATACTATTTAAGGCTTTAGATTTATAATAATTTGTTACACTGCAGTCTGTACCTAATACACAGGATAACAGGTTTTAAGCAGTTTTACTTTCAGTGGTTTTTCATATTGATTAGGTCCAGTTGAAGTTTTACCTCATTCTTCATATAAATCCACATAGACGTTTCACTGTGGGTCTCTGTCATATTCTGCTGATTCCAAATTCCCAGGAGTTAACAGTTGACAGGTGTAAGCAGATATGTGTAGAGCCCAGAGAGAAAATTAACATCTGTAGAAGACCTCTTATGTTATAGTTCATGTGTATTTTGTTTCCTTTACTCTTTTTCTTTACATCAAAGAATATGCAATATGATCTCCACTTTGCTGTTGAGAAACCAAGTCCTGAAGTACTGTGTGGCTTGTGTGAAGTAATTGACTTCAATCACCTCTAAGAATGGTGGAACAAGAATTCATTTCCACATACTTGTGACTTAAAAAATCCTACCTTTTGAAATATTGTTGTGTAATGGCTAGAACAGTCTATGATAACCCTAGTCTAGTTCTGTGTAAAATTTTGAGGCATACCTGTATTCTTATTGCAGAATGTAAACTCATTTTTGAAACAAGATCAACTGTATGATTCCCAAGGAATTAGTAACAGTATCTGCTGTGTACATTAATTTCCTTGCAGAGTAGATGGAGAGTTTTATAATGGAACTGAGAAAATAGGTCTCATCTTATATCCAAAGCAATTTATTTCTTTAGTTAATGAGACCTGAAATAATATTTGAAAGAAAAGAAAGTGAAGTCGCTCAGTTGTGTCCAACTCTTTGCGACCCCGTGGACTGTAGCCCACCAGGCTCCTCTGTCCGTGGGATTCTCCAGGCAAGAATACTGGAGTGGGTTGCCATTTTCTTCTCCAGAGGATCTTCCCAACCCAGGGATCGAACCCAGGTCTCCTGCATTGCAGGCAGTTGCTTTATCCTCTGAGCCACCAGGGAAGCCCACATGAATTGCTTGATCACCACCTAAACAGTGGACCTTGGTTGAGACTGCGTGCGTGCTAAGTAGCTTCAGTCATGTCCAAGTCTTTGCAACCTTGTGGACTGTAGCCCACCAGGCTTCTCTGTCCATGGGATTCTCCAGGCAAGAATACTGGAGTGTTTTGCCGTTCCCTTCTCCAGGGGATCTTCCTGATCCAGGAATCGAACCCAGGTCTCCTACACTGCAGGCAGATGCTTTACCCTCTGAGCCATCGGGGAGGACCTGGTGTTGAGGCTGTGCTCCTTTATCTTGCGCCTGGCTGTGCCTGGGCAAGTCCTTAAAGCACCTGTGAGGAACATCATAGAAAGAAAGCCTCTTTTAACACTGTTTGTAAATGGGCAAAGGAAAAGGAGCAGAGTCCTGGAAGTTGATAATAGACTTAAAATCACAGATACAGACATTTTTAAGGATAAGTTCTTTTAGAAGTATTATTCATTTGATGTCTAATGTTACGTGTTCTGCAAAATTTGTTGAATTGAATTGTGGGATCTTCATTAGACTTTTACCATTTGTCACTAAGCGTCTTATCCTGAGTTTTTGTTTTGATTGAGAGAATTTTCTTTTCAGATTTTAAATGTGTTATAAATAGCAAGACTGTGTTTTGTCTACTCCCCTTCTGTTGCTTGTGAGACCAAAGGGCATTTATCATTCTGATGAAACTTGATAATGCCCAGACATGCTTCCTGCTTGTCCTTGTAACCATAAAAGTCTCAAAGTTATATTATATGAAATATCAAACTAAATTGTTTTTTATGAATAAATACAAAACAATTTAGAATGTGCCTTTAAAAACTTTATCAGTTCAGTTCAGTTGCTCAGTTGTGTCTGACTCTTTGCGACCCCATGAACCACGGCACTCCAGGCCTCCCTGTCCATCACCAACTCCCAGAGTCCACCCAAATCCATGTCCATCGAGTTGATGATGCCATCCAACCATCTCATCCTCTGTAATCCCCTTCTCCTCCTGCCCTCAATCTTTCCCAGCATCAGGGTCTTTTCCACTGAGTCAGCTCTTCGCATCAGGTGGCCAAAGTATTGGAGCTTCAGCTTCAACATCAGTCCTTCCAGTGAACACCCAGGACTGGTCTCCTTTAGAATGGACTGGTTGGATCTCCTTCCAGTCCAAGGGACTCTCAAGAGTCTTCTCCAACACCACAGTTCAAAAGCATCAATTTCTTCAGTGCTCAGCTTTCTTTATAGTCCAACTCTCACATCCATACATGACCACTGGAAAAACCATAGCCTTGACTAGATGGACCTTTGTTGATAAAGTAATATCTCTGCTTTTTAATATGCTGTCTAGGTTGGTCATAACTTTCCTTCCAAGGAGTAAATGTCTTTTAAGTTCATTGCTGCAATCACCATCTGCAGTGATTTTGGAGCCCAGAAAAATAAAGTCAGCCACTGTTTCCACTGTTTCCCCATCTATCTGCCATGAAGTGATGGGACCGGAATCCATGATCTTCGTTTTCTGAATGTTGAGCTTTAAGCCAACTTCTTCACTCTCCTCTTTCACTTTCATCAAGAGGCTCTTTAGTTCCTCTTCACTTTCTGCCACAATTGTGGTGTCATCTGCATATCTGAGGTTATTGATATTTTTCCTGGCAATCTTGATTCCAGTTTGTGCTTCTTCCAGCCCAGGGTTTCTCATGATGTTCTCTGCATAGAAGTTAAATAAGCAGGGTGACAACATACAGCCTTGACATACTCCTTTTCCTATTTGGAACCAGTCTTTTGTTCCATGTCTAGTTCTAACTGTTGCTTCCTGACCTGTATACAAGTTTCTCAAGAGGCAGGTCAGGTAGTCTGGTATTCCCATCTCTTTCAGAATTTTCTGGTTTCCAGTAATTCTGATAGACACCCCTGCCCGCAGAGTCTACTGCAGGCTCCTCAGCTGTGGCATTGTTGACAGTTTGGGTGGATGTTTCTATTACAGGAGACTATCCTGAGCAGCATCCCTGGCCTCTTGTCACTAAATGCTAATAATACCCACCAAGCTGTGACAACCAAAAGTGTCCTAGACATTGCCAAATGTCCTCTAGAGAGCAAAATTGCCTCTGGTTGAGAACCAGTGATCTAGTTTATCACTGAGTTAGCCAGTGTAGTAACCTTTCCTTGATGGTTATGGGATAACTTTGAACATTTTTGTTTTATAAAGGACCTTCTGGCATGAGGCGTGTTAAGTCTCTACAACACAATTGCAAACCTTTAAGAAAGGAGGTGCTTTCTTTTTGTATACACAGTGTCTAATATAGTACTTAATACAGCCTAAACATGTGAGAATCTGGTCAGTATAGTTGTGTATGTTCTCCTAAAAGTGGTATTTCAGTTTAATTTATACAGTCACATTAATCTGTTGGATAAACTGATTTCAGCTTCATGCAGGTTATATTAAGATTTTAGATTCATTTTGCAAATGTTCGGGAAAAGATGTATATGACTTTATGGTTTAAGATCTGCTTTTTTTCTCTCAAATAATTTCAAGACACAACAGTGGCTTTAATTTGCATACCTTGATTTCCAGTTGTAAAGCTGCGTTTTAAATCTTGAAGGAATTATTCTGAAGCATGTGTTCAGATTTCAGCTTACAGTGAAATTCTATAGCCAAATAAACCTTTGAAAATAAAAGGCTATAGAAGGAATGCATGCATATAAACTTGGTGTTGGCAACTTAAAGGAACCACTGAAATAACTTTCTTTAGCACAAAGAACATCTGCTTCAACATCATGCTATTTCTTGGTTTCTCTTAAAATCTTTTTAACACATTTTGTGAAATCTGCTTTGTCTGTATCTTTAACATATTCATAATTCTTTGATTGTCATTCATTATCTTAAGGTTGCATTCAGATATGGTAAAATTTTACTTTCCATTAGTAACTGATAAATATAGCTTGCAAAAAAGGTACTGTTAAGCAGTTTCAAAGAATTCTCATGTCTCTTTTTACCCCCAAGCGGCAGAAGCCGGATTTATACTATAACATGATGTACATGGCTTTATTTCCTGCTTAGTATGAGTTTCTGGGCCTGCTACATTAAATTTTAAGATCTATACATAATTTCAGTTTCTAAAAAGGGATTAAGATATCTATTCTAAAAAGTATATCATAAAAGGCTTTATGATTGTGTTTATAATAATTTTAATTATTAAAGCTTTATTAAGTTTCAATCTGTAGTGCTTTTAATTTTTCATATGGATTTTTATAATATATGAGTAAACTTCTCCAAAGCCTTGCAGATTCTGAATTTCTTTTCTCTTTAAAGGTTCTTTCTCGTGGAGAAGTTGTTCATGTGAAGATCCTTGGAGTTTTGGCTCTTATTGATCAGGGTGAAACAGATTGGAAATTAATTGCTATCAATGTGAATGATCCTGAAGCCTCAAAATTTCATGGTAAATCTGCAACTCTCCAGAAACAGAAGTAGATCAGTGTGTCATTGGAATTGTTAGAATTTAAAAGGGGCTCATGTAAAGCACAATGTATGTATTTGGGAGTTAAATTTATATGTTTTTTTCTAATTCTCTCTCAGTGGACTATGAAGGGCAGTTCAGTATGATTGTGAATGAGTTGTGTCATATTGCTGGGAGGAACAGGAGAAAGAAAAGAATGCAGACAAACAGATGGTAGTTCACACTAAGAAAGTACATTCTATGGCTTTCCTTCCCCCTCACCTCTGTCCCTCTCACCCTTCCTCCTTTCTTAAATCTCTATTTTATTCATTTGAATAACAGGAGAAAATAAAGGGGGGGGGTGTTCATCAAGGACATGCTGTTGGTTGTGTTAGACACTCAGTCGTGTCTATGACCCCATGAACTATGGCTCAGCAGACTCCTCTGTCCATGGAATTCTCCAGGCAAGAACCATGGAATAGGTTGCCATTTCCTTCTCGGGATCTTCCCAACGCAGGGATGGAACCCTGCTCCACCACCTTGCAGGCAGATTCTTTACCATCTGAGTCACTAGGGAAGTGAGTAGGGAAGCCATCAAGGACGTAAACTGTTTGTATACCTAGTTTTTGTTTTCTCTTGTACAATTGAAGGGAAAGATAACTGCCTTCTAGCAAAATTTTGATGTCCTGGAAATTTAAATTCCCAACATAGTTTGTGTGATGAAGAGTTGACTTTCCTTGGAGTCAGACAGACTGCAGTTTGCATTCTGGCTGTGCTACTTCCTACCCAAGTGACTTTGGATAGATCATTTAACCTTTCTGAATTTCAGTTTGCTCATCTATCAGTGGAGGTAATTATACCTACTTGTGAGGTTGTTCACAGTATAAGAGATGATTTACCTAAAGCATCTGGTTGTCACATCAAGTATTGAATATATGGCCACTATTATTATTCTTTGACCAATTTCCCCCCCTGTTTTTCTAACCTTTCTCCTTTTAGTTTCATCCTTATTCAGGATCCTGTTTTTTTCTAGACCTCAGTTCTTATCTAAACAGGAAAGTATACCATTTCTGAGTTGACTGAAGCTCATTAACACATTTTTTCTCTTAATTTATGTGCATTTAAAATCTTTTCTTGAACATGGAGCAAGAGAAATTTTATGCCATTCTTGCTTGCAATTGAGAAAGGAAGGGATCTAATAGGGTGAAGTACATATAACCTCAGGGCCAAAACTAAAACATGAAAACTGCAATTAAAATATGAGACTGAGCCCATATTAAATTATATATATTTCTTATCTAATTATTTTACTGAGTTTCTTTATTATCATATTTCTCGTGTGTGTGTGTATATATATATATGCCTATATATGTGTGTATGTATATGCAACAAGAATAAATGTCCAGCTTAAGAGTTTTTTTAATACATTAGCTTCTTCTTTAATGAGACCTGATAATATAATGATGAAACAGCCAGCAAAAACAAATCATTCAGCTAATTCACTTGTGATGTGGCACACTAAAGTCACAAAATGTACTGACGAATGTCCCTTTAAACTGGAGAGGCTGAGAGTCTAAGGAAACCAGTCTTTACCCAGTACTGTTGGAGATGTGATTTAACATCTTAAATTCCCTAACATATGCAAACACTGGTTATTATTCTTAATTTAGAAGACTCTCAAAAGGATTTAAATAATTTGCCCAAGTTTGTGCTTTTATAAGTAGTAGAACCATGATTTGAACTCATTTTGGTCTGATTATAAAGTCTGCTATCCATCTACCATACTATACTGAGCAGTTCATGTTTGTGTAATTTTTACAGTATTTGTAACTAGCAGTTTTGAAACCAAATTACATAAGTATGTTACTCCTAGAGTTCCCTAAAGGTTAGAATGCAAATGTTAATGGACAGAGATCATTCCTAACCTTACTTTTTTCTTCACTACTTAGCCTGTTGTGTTGTCTGTGTTTTCATTAGCACCTCTAAAGAGGAGAATCGGAGGGGATGAGAACTGAGAGATGCTCGCTAACACAGGAGTTGAAAGCTTCCTAAATTCGTGAAGAAGTTTTTACAAAATCAGATTATATGACTTGATCACAATATTTTATAGCTCTATCTTGTATCACAATAATTCATCTTCTAAAGATACATAACTTATAATTCAGGAGAAGTTTAAATATTATAAGTACATGGCTTATTTATATAATGTTACAGGTTAAAAATAGAACCTTGGCAAGAGTGAGGGGACCTCAGAAATAAAGGAATCAACTTCATGATTTTGAGATTAGGGGAAATGTCTCTTGTAACAACTCATGGTTTTAATGTAGCAACATAAGAATGTATGTTTGGATTCATATGATTGAATAAATACTAGCGAATAGATATTAAAAGTTTGATGCTATTCTCTATCTACTGCAAATCTTTGAAAATAAATCAACAATATTTAATCTTAAACCAGGTAACTTTTAAACATTTTATTATATGTCCCTTTCCTTCTAAAATCACAAACACATGATTTTGGATGACTTTTTTTTTTTAAATTATAAGAATAGTCATATATTTAGAAATAAAATCTCAGAAGTATAAAGAAGATACATAAAATGAAAAGTAATGCTCTCTTTCCCGCCTCCACCCCCCAATCTTACTTCTGGTATCTTCTTTCCCATATGTTTTTGGTTCTCGATTGATACCTTCTCTTCTGTAATCAATGTGCCTCATACCTCTGTTTCTTTTTTTTCAAGTTGCTGCTTTGAAAGATTAGAAATTTAACATCTGATACATTTCTCAATTTTGTTACCACATTTCTTCTTCTGTTACTTAATAGCTCTAGGTATTACACTTCAAACTATATTTATTGCTTCATTAATTTTGAACAGTAACTGGTGGCTGCCCAGTGTAAAACCAGGACATTGAGGTTCCTACCTGTGTTTTCTTCTGTGCCCCTTACCTCCCAGCTTCCCTCAGCTATACTATGAGTTCTATAGTATCAGCATTTATAATGTGTAGGTTCTGTTCTTTCACCATAGCTGTTTATCATGTTTAATCTGATAGTTGAAAACTACTGAATAGCATTTACAGTATTATATGAGTGTCATTCACTTCATTTTTCATGCTGTTTATTGAATGACTGATTTTGGACAGGCTCTATTCTTAAGCCTGCTGCATAGCTGTCATCATGGGGCTTCTTTTCTTTGCCTTTCTGGGTTATTAGTCCTATGCTTTCTTAGATTCTTTCATATTCTCTTCTTTATTTTCATTTTTGACAGGTGTACGTTTCCAAAAATTTTTACAGAAGATGCCTGGGAAAATTGAGTTCATACATGTCAGAGTATACATGTCAGAAATAGTTTATTTTGTTTTGTTGGTCAACTTATACTTAAATAATCTTAAAATATCTAATGCAGTAACCTTAAGTATAAGTTACTGTATATGAGTTGAAATTTCTATCACAAAGGAGTATGATTTTTTAACAGTTTTAAACATTGTCATCTATACTTGGCATTTTTATCCAATATGAAGAAGGGTTAAAACCATGTAAGGAAGGGTAACTATCTGGAAATTTTTTTAAAAATCAGTAGTTTTCTGAAGATGTGTGCAATGTAGAAATGTATAGAGAAACTTTTTAAATATTTCCTGTATATTTTAATTGTTACTTAGACACTTAAAAAATAAGTCCCTGCTATTTATTTCTACTACCTTAAAAAAAGAAGCTGTTTTTAAAATGGTCAGTACCTATTTTTTCTTTTTTGAAAACAAAGACTGTACACTTTATCTCTCTCTTTTTTTTTTCCATATTAATATGCACACATTTATGTTTTTGCAAGGAAGTTCTGGTGTTGTTTTATTTGTTAGGTAATAACTTCTTTGATCCTAATGAACATGTACAGACTTCAGTAGACCGTAATATTCAGTTTTAATGTGTATAGGTTTTTAAACTTTGATTTGACTAAACTAAAAGTGTCGTTGCATAAGAGAGCACATTTCAATTAGAAACTGGTTGGTAGCTATATTTGTCATTTTAACTTTATTATTTAAATCTTCAAGTTTTGCCTCCTGAAATTGGAGTAGCTGCTTTGAAAATCTAAAAAAAAGTCTAAATAACATTTGAAAACAAATTCCGTATCCTGTTTGGTAGAAAATTGGGCACTTTGACTGGCTCATTAACACTTGACGAGCACCAAGACTGTTTAATGCTCTGTAATTAGGTTCCAACCCCTAATGCTCCTAATGGTACCTTAATTTGTAAGAGTTAATAAGACTCCTTACGAAGGGCAGCTAAGTTGTTAGTAGAGAACGCCTAGGCTATTAGGGATAATAGTTCTTGGTTATGAAATAACCAAGTTCAGAGCTTTTTAAGAAGATTGAAATTGTAAACCTAGGGCATATGTCATTTCTTTGGTTAAAGCAAGCAGTTTCTATAATGTCAAGCTTCAGATACTCACCAAACAGATGTTTGAGCCTCTTCAGAACTGCCAACAATGCCTAAGGACCTCATGTCAGGTAAAGTAATGTCATGAGGAGATATTTTAAGTCTGGAAGCTATGTCAACTTGCAGAGTAATAAAAATTTATTTTCTTTGGTATTAAATGAAAACTGTTATCTATTGTCCTGTAATAAATACTGCCTGTACAGTGATGTTAAAGTTTTCAAAAATTGATAAACAGAACAATTATATTGATGTAGATACATTCTGGGATGAATAAATCATATGAGTAATAAGGGAATTATTTAAAAGAGGTAGTTGGGACTTTTTCAAAGGCCAGCATTATACTTGTCCTGAAATTATCAGAATTTATCTTTATTTCACATTTGTATAATTTCACCTTACATTTAAAGAAATTTGAAAGTCAAACTATGTAGTTTCTTTTATTTTCTTTCAAAAAAAGAAAGTGTTAGTCACTCAGTTGTGTCCAGCTCTTTGTGATCCCATGAACTGTAGCCCGCCATGCTCCTCTGTCCATGGACTTCTGCAGGCGAGAACACTGGAGTGGGCTGCTATTTCCTCCTGGGGATCTTCCCAGCCCAGGGATTGAATGGGTCTCCTGCATTGCAGGCAGCATCTTTACCTTCTGAGCTACCAGGGAAGCTTATTTTCTTTCAAGGCCAAATCTATTTGACTTAAATTTTCATGTGCTAACTAAATACTTCTAGTGCCCCTTCAATTATTATTTTAAAAATAAGCCAAATTAACTGATATTTGATTTGCTTAATTCCTGAAAAACAAGTTAATCTTGTCATTTAGGGAAAAATAGGGCACAACATAGTAATCTTAGGGGAAACTATTCATGTTAACCTCTGTAACCTGAAAGGATGGAGTTCCGTTTGCTTTCCTGAGCATGCACTTGGTGCAGACAGGGGCTGGCATGTCACCATTGTCATCCTCAAAGTTCTAACCTTTCTGGAATAATTACTGTATGTCTAGTAACTATGCTGGATGCTTCTTTTGCTATATCTGCTTAATGTTTGCCTGAGTTCAGTCAAGATGTGCTAGTGTTCTCTCTCTCTCTCTTTTTTTTTTTTTTTCAAATTAGAAAACTGAGACATTGGTTGTTGGGGGCAGGGGTCAGTTGGTGACTTCTCTAAAGGCTTATGGGAGCCCCTGGAATCCAGTTGCACTCCAGAGCCCATGCTCTTCACCACTGCATCGCATCGCCCCTCAGAAAAGTATCTGTGGCCTTGGTTTTCTGGGAGTGCTGACCACTTGCTGTTAAATAATTGAAGCATCAGTGGGATAATTATGATTAGAAGTCCTAGTAAAAAAAGATGGCTCTTTTGATCTTCATTCTTTTGATTTCATTAATAGGTATGGCTTAATAGGGCCTGGGTGGGTAGGACTGGAGTGTGGGAGGAAGTGGTTGAGGAATAGGAACAAATTGAGTAAAATGTACTATAATTAAGAGTAGAATTAAATTACTGGGAATCTTTAGCCTCTTTTTTTGAACCTTGACCTCTCCCAGTGTTTTTTCAGGCTTCAGTTATATTCCTATGATGTGAGGAGTAGAGGAGACCTTAATTCTAAAACCCTCCCTTGTATGTATTAGTTATCTGACCTTAGAAAGGTCACATAACTTCCTGACGTGTTCTTCATCTCTAATGTTGTGGGGTTGATCCTCTAATCAGTAAATGGTCCGTAGAGTTTTCTTCTCTAAATTTTGGTTGTTTTAGGAATATTTCAATCCATTATTTTTAGCCGATCGTAAGACCTAAATTATCTTCAGAGTTAGTGCTTAATGAAACACTTACGGGATCATGAGATAGATTTCTTGGGGACACTGGCACGTTTTTAGGTACTTTAGGGAAGCTTTAAGTGGTGGAGATGAAACTTCAGTGAAGGGCTGGCTGACCCAAAGTCTAAGCTTTTAGCCACTGGATTATGTGCTTCCAATTAAAATTAGGTTAGAAAACCATTTGGATTACTACATACAAGGCACTCGGATGGTTTTAATTCTGTTGGTCATGTAAAATTTCTCATGAAATGACAATAAATATTTATATTTTGGGAAAGAAATCCACCAAGTCTTTGCCAAGAGAGTTTCTTGATACAGTACAGACAGTCTTCTATGTAGAAATGCTGTGATTGGTTTTAACTTATTTTGAAGTATATTTATTTCCATTTTTTCATGATGTTAGTATATATTTTTAGTACAGACATTGATAAGATATGTAGACCAGTGTGGAAAACATGAGAACCTTTGAGAGATCCTGAGTAAGTATAACAATTAAAACTGTTCTCTGAGCTGGAACCTCTGTTTTTGATGTGGAAGATACAGTGAGTATTACAGGATACAATTATTCTTTCTTATGGATGTTTATAAAATGTCATTAGAAACATATGTTCTGCTTCCTGTGGACTTTGTTTAGAGGCCGGTTGGGCACGTGTTCAGGCCTGTGAAAGCAGCGTCGGCGGTACTGGAGCAAGAGCTTCGTGTGCTTCTGTGGCTTCCTTTGCTGGCATCTCATAGAATCGGAGACTCCTTTTCCTTTTTACTCTCTGGGCAGAACTTCAAACATAAGCACGTTATCTAGTATCTTCTTTTTTTTTTTAAGTAATGTAAGGAGATATGGCGTTACATTTGAGTTACTGGTTTTTGTCTAAAAATAGAAACAAAAATCCTCATCTGATTATAAT
This sequence comes from Oryx dammah, assembly GCF_014754425.2. Taxonomy (NCBI): domain Eukaryota; kingdom Metazoa; phylum Chordata; class Mammalia; order Artiodactyla; family Bovidae; genus Oryx; species Oryx dammah. Next base: position 19,424,671 of record NW_024070187.1, read on the forward strand.
GCTTTCCTCACTTTATGTTGTCGTTTGTGAAAATAATACTAGAGCAACAGCATTTTCCTTTTCTTTTCTCTTCTCTTTTTCATGGAGGTACAGTTAGTTCTCCATATGGGGAAGTGGGTGGGAAGTTAGAGGTGTGCATAATATATAGTTTATAAATCTCCCTGAGTGATTTTATGGATTCTTTCTAGTTGAAAACCATTCTGTTAATCTATTCTTCATTGCTGGCTAGATAGTCCAGTCTGGGAACTAGAATGATTGATGACGGTTTTGGTATATGTTCAGTTAGGAAATGAAATCGCCTTACCAAATTTGATGATATTCATCTCCCCACATGTGTCCCTGGCCTCTCTATTTTTCAGAAATCTCCGTACAGGTTTCCATAGTGATCGCACTGATTTAAGTCCTCCCAGCAGTTTACAGTGGCTCCCTTTTCTCTACACTCTCCCCAACATTTGTTATTCCTTGTCGTTTTGAGAATAGCCATTGTAGCAGGTGTGAGGTGGTATCTCATTGTAGCTTTGATCTGCGCTTCCCTGATAGTGATGTTGAACATCTTTTCATGTGCCTGTTGACCGTCTGTATGTCTTTGTTCAGATCCTCTGCCCGTTTTTGAATTGGGGTTTTTTGTTGTTGTATTGTTATTGTAATGAGTTCTTGATATATTTTGGTTGGTAGTCCATCATCAGATATACAACTAGCAATATCTTTTCCCATTCAAAGGTAGGTTACCTTTTCATTTTAATGATGGTTTCCTTTGCTGCTCAAAAAAGCTGTTTAGGTTGATGTAGTCCTATTTGTTTATTTCTGCTTTTGTTTTCCTTGCCTTTGGAGTCAGATCCACAAAAACATTATTAAGGCTGACGTCAGTGAGGTTCCAGCCTGTGTTTTCTTCTAAGAAGTTGATGGTTTCAGATCTTTAATTGATTCTGAGTTAATTTTGGTATCTATTATATTTAGACCACTCTTTGTTTCACAGGTCACTGAAGCTCTCTTCATGTGTATTTGGTCTTTCTTGCTTACTGTTCTCCAGACTTCATAATTTCCATTGTTCTGTCTTCTACTTGCCTGATTTTTCTGACATATCCAAGTTCTGCTATGAAATTCATCATTTTTCATTTTCGACTGTCCGTCATTTGTCCTCTTTTTTTGAAAGTTTCATAGTTTTTATTCCTCATCTGAGATTTCCACATGTTCATGCATTGTGAACTTTCATATATTCCTCCCTCGTCCCTGGGATTCTCCAGGCAAGAACACTGGAGTGGGTTGCCATTTCCTTCTCCAATGCATGAAAGTGAAAAGTGAAAGTGAAATCGCTTAGTCATGTCCAGCTGTTAGCGACCCCATGGACTGCAGCCCACCAGGCTCCTCCGTCCATGGGATTTTCCAGGCAAGAGTACTGGAGTGGGTTGTCATTTGCCTTCTCCGAATTAAGTAAGAAGTTAATTACAAATTCATTTGAGGACTGTTCTTTACCATAAGGAAAAATAGTATGTTTATAGAAGAATTTTATGAATATGTTATTTTTAGTGCTTATTTATTATTCATGTCTATGCCTAAGTGGAAAAAGTGAAAGTTGCTCTGACTCTTTGTGATTCCATGGACTATACAGTCCATGGAATTCTCCAGGCCAGAATATTGGAATGGGTAGCCTTTCCCTTCTCCAGGGGATCTTCCCAACCCAGGGATCGAACCCAGGTCTCCCATATTGCAGGTGGATTCTTTACCAGCTGAGCCATAAGGGAAGCCCTTAAGTGGAGAGGGGAATGGCAAACTACTTCAGCTTCTTGCCTTGAGAACCCCTTGAACAGTATGAAAAGGCAAAAAGATAGGACACTGAAAGATGAACCCCCAGGTCAGTAGGTATCCAATATGCTACTGGAGAAGAGCAGAGAAATTCCTTCAGAAAGAATGAAGAGCCTGAGCCAAAGCAGAAACGATACCTAGTTGTGTATGTATCTATTGGTGAAAGTAAAGTCCGATGCTGTAAAGAACAATTTGTATAGGAATCTGGAGTGTTAGGTCCATGAATCAAGGTAAATTGGAGGTGGTCAAACAGGAGATAGCAAGCGTGAACATCGATATTTTAGGATCAGTGAATGTAAATGGGCTAATTTAATTCAGGTGAGCATTATATCTATTACTGTGAGCAAGAATCCCTTAGAAGGAATGGAGTAGCCCTCATAAGCAGAGTCTGATGCCATACATGTGTGCTATCTCAAAAATGACAGAGTGATCTCGGTTTGTTTCCAAGACAAATCATTCAAGTATCATAGTAATCCAAGTCTGTGCTTCAACCACTAATGCTGAAGAAGCTGAACAGCTCTGTGAAGACCTACAAGACCTTCTAGAACTAATACCAAAAAAAGATGTCCTTTTCGTCATAGGGGACTGGAATGGAGAAAAAGGCAAGTTTGGCCTTGGAGTACAAAATGAAGTCAGGCAAAAGATAACAGAGTTTTGCCAAGAGAACACAATAGTCATAGCAAACACCCTCTTCCAACAACGTAAGAGATGACGGTGCACATGGACATCACCAGATGGTCAATATCAAAATCAGATTGATTATATTCTTTGCAAGCAAAGATGGAGAAGCTCTACACAGTCAGCAAAGATGGAGAAGCTC